>NC_064811.1:82388016-82615994 GCF_023721935.1 Panthera uncia
GGAATATATATATATGGAATATATATATATGGAATATATATATATGGAATATATATATATATGGAATATATATATATATATGGAATATATATATATGGAATATATATATATATATATGGAATATATATATGGAATATATATAACGGAATATTACTCAACCATAAAAAGAATGAAATCTTGCCATTTGCAACAACACGGATAACCCTAGAAGGTATTATGCTAAGTGAAATAAGTAGGTCAGAGAAAAACAAATACCATATGATTTCACTTGTATGTGGAATCTGGAAAACAAAGCAAATGAACAAACAAAAAAAATGGGCTTATAATTACAGAGGACAAACTGGTTGCCTGAGGGGGAGGGGGATGGGCAAAATAGATACAGGAGATTGGGAGGTACAAACTTTCAGTTATAAAATAAATAAGTCATGGGGATGAAAAGTACAGCATAGGGAATATAGTGAGTAATGCTGCAATAATGTTTGGTGATGACACTTACTGTGGTGAGCATTGAGTAATATACAGATTTGTCAAATCTCTGTGCTGCACACCTGAAATTAACATAACATTGCATGTTAATTATAATTAAATAAAAAATAAAGTTACGCTCTTTTAAGTGACATAAAAATTTATATAAATTATAATAAAACATTTTAAAGTATATTCAAAGTTAAGAAAACTTCTCAGTGCTAGAAATAAAGAACTCAAAACCAGACCGGTAGGTAAGCACTTATGTGTCCCTTTTCCTCCATGTGGGTATCAGAACCTCCTATATGTCTAACAGGCTAAAGGTCATGCTTTGTGGATACAGAAATTACAGCCACAGTCCCAGTGCAAAGTGCTGCTTCTTAGCTCTTTACATAAAGTCGTGAACCGAGAGGCGCTGACCCATTATTGAAAGGAGATTACAAAATCCTTACTGCTGCACTAAAGGACTTGGCATAGAAGTCAGCTATTATAGGCAGTGGGGGGAGAAAGGGAACTGAGAAATCTGAAACCCAATCCTTCAGCGCCTAAGGCTAGGAAATCCCAGTTAGAGAAATTAACACAAAACTATTTCAGGACTGGCATAAGGTGGAGTTCATGCAGAGACAAGCACGAAACTGTCTCACAAAGATAGCTTCACAGGAGGCATACAGGGCTTCCATAGAAACAATTTCTTCAAAAGATGAGTTCACAAACTTACAAAAAAAGGTATTGCCTCAACATATAACCGTAAGTGCAATACACTGGGGAATTTATGCCATGGAAACAACAAATAATAGGAAATGTGGATAAATCCTAAACATGTATGTTAATAGTGGTCAGATAACAACTGTAACAGAAATCTAAAGCAAGAATAAGATAAAGTGGAAAATGAACACACAGGCTTCAGTTAAGTGGAACAAAGAGGAAAGTCTTAAAAATATGGAAATCAAAATTAAGAAAAGCAACTCAAATTGCTGTTAAAAGCTTACTAGGTACAGCAGGAGGAATTAGTGAATTGAAGGACAGATTTGCAGAAATCACTTTGGATACAGCACAGAAGGATGAAGAGACAGAAAATAGTAATGGAAAGTTAATAGGCAAGAAGGACAGAGGGAGAGGTTCCAACATACATCTTCATTCCAGTAGAAGAAACAGAGAATATGGGCAAAAAGCAATGTCCAAACACATAATCTTTTTTAGGTAGGAACATTGAAGCACTCATAAAGTCCTAAGCAGAATTAAATTAAAAAAAAAAAAAAAAAAGACAAAATCCGTATTTAAAGTCGCTACAGTGGAAGTATAAAACCAGCACAGGTGACAGGGATGTGGGGTGTGTGGGGGGTGCGGGGCTTGGACCATGATCACAGGCGTTAGAAGAGTCTGATTCAGGAAGAGAAAATGAGTTTGTCTTATCACAGTGTTTCAGACAAAATTGCCCCCTTCTTTAAAAAAACACTCCTATAAAGCTTGGCATGCAACAATATTCCAATACGAATTATGGTCTCTAACTCTAAGTATTTACTACAATGCCTTAGTTCACCCATCACCCTCCCAATGGGGGAGGAGGCCCTACAGCTCCCTTGGGGTCCTTTGACCCAGATGTATATTACATGGCAGCTAACAAAGGCAGCCATTCTTGGCTTTCTCACTTTGTGCTGGAAGACGTTCCCCCATTTCATACAGAAATCACCTAATATATAACCAAATTAAACTGCAATTCTCTGACAAGCAGTTGAATACATGATGTGCATCTTCTTACATTTCACTGAGGATATTCATGATACATTTTGTATATGTTCATCGTTTTAAAACTGTCCCGACCTTCTGGTAACTAATGCCAGTCTCCAAGAAGAAGCTGAATATTATATTTGATGAAATTCCCAGAGTTGTCAACCCTACGCTAGATGTAAAACAGGGAACTGTTGCTCTTCCCAATCCGTTTGGTATTATTTTACTTTGACCAGACCCCTTATCAAAGCAGTGTGAATATTCTTTTAGATGGAGTAGTTTGACAGCGTAAAGCACTACTGCTTTTTATTTATTTATTTTTAATTTTTTTAACGTTTATTTATTATTATTGAGAGACAGAGAGAGACAGAGCATGAGTATGGAAGGGGCAGAGAGAGGAGGAGACTCAGAATCTGAAGCAGACTCCAGGCTCTGAGCTGTCAGCACACAGCCTGATGTGGGGCTCAAACTCACCAAGTGTGAGATCCTGACCTGAGCCGAAGTCGGATGCTTAACTGACTGAGCCACCCAGGCGCCCCAAGCACTACTGCTTTTTAATTATCAGGGTGCAAATAAAGATTCTTTTAATTAAAAGATTTTTCCCAGTAGAAGTAATAGATAAACAGCTCAGCAATTTCTTTAACTTTTCCTAAATTGTCTAAATATGAAAAATTTCTACTCAGTTATCTCAGAGGTTAAATGAATGAGGCTGAGCAAAAACCAGATAGCTTCTAAAAATCTTTATAATCTATTGTCTACCACAGAGGCACAAATTGCCGTCCATTTTCTCAACATGTTTCTTACTTGTCAGAGTGCAGCATTTTTCTGTATTTTAACATTTCGGATTCATTCATTCATTCCAAAGGCCAGAAATCCTGATTTTTTTTTTTTTTTTTTTTTTTACTCCCATCTTATTCACACAAAGGTTGTTCTACAAGAGCAGTCTCAAAAGTGATGTATGCACAATAGGGGCACCTGGGTGGCTCAGTCGGTTGAACATCTGACTCAGCATAGGTCATGATCGCCTAGTTTGTGAGTTCAAGACCCTCATCCGGCTCGCTGCTGTTGAGTCTCGCTCGCAGAGTCTGCTTCAGGTCCTGTGTCCCCACTCTTTCTGCCCCTCCCCTGCTTGCGCTCTCTCTCTCTCTCTCTCTCAAAAGTAAAAATATTTAAAAAGTGACTCATACATAACTGATATGGTACACAAAATGATGCTTGAAGTGCAAAAAGAAAATGTTAGGAATTTTATTTATATTTAGTTTTATTTTTAAAAATAACATGTAGCACATTGAGTATGAGCGACACAGGCCTCTCATTTAGTCCAGAAAAGAGTATCAAGGGTAGCAGTACCCCGAGTATCCAATCTAGTAATTTGTAAATATCCACTTGACTATAACGAAAAAGCTTTAAAGACATCTTTTGGGCTTTCTTGCTTACTCTCAAAGCACAAAAGTCATATATTTGAGGAACATCTTTCTGCTGTGACAAAAAGTGATCAAAACAGTATAAATAAACCAATATGCTGATAAATCAATGTTCATTCCACTGTTAGCACATACTGTTTGAAGATACAGAGAAACATCGCTAAAGACATAAAGAAACAGATATGTCTACTATGCTTGGCTTATTGTGTTTGCTAGATTCTCTTTTGAAAACAAAATACACACAAAACTACAATATGTGAGCCATTAAAGGACAGATGTAGTGCAGAGGATATTTCCTCAATAGTAAATGTGTTATATCACCATAATTTGTGGAACGACAAAAAAAATACTGTGTAAATGAACCCCTGCTAATAGATAGCACTTGGGTGTTCCATGAAGAAATCTAGGAGAAGGTCACAGAAATGGCCAAACATCTGCCGTTCAACCACTGCATCCTTGATGGGCAAGCCATTGCAACCAAACATGAAGCCAAAAATGCACAAAGCGCTACAATCTCATCAGGTTAAGTTTGTGTGTTTGTTTGTCTTTTTGTTGGTTTTCGGTGGGACTTTGAAATAAAAAAGTATCTTTACAATAGATGGAATGAAATGTGTACTGACTGAGAAAATCCTTCCTAGAAGGGTTCACTTGTCATCATGGGACAAAGCATGTGTCAGAGTCACAGAACTTCAAGACAGCTCACATATATTTGACCTTTAAAAAAGAGAAAAGTGTACCAGGTTTGAGAGAGGCTGTTGTAATGTGGATATTGAAAAGAAACAGGAGTAACCTGTCCTTCATAGGTAAAGGTGACATTTTTACAAGGAATGGGGAAGTAACAGTATTAGGGAAGGAAACTGAGCTCTAGAGAGAACATTTGAAATGGATATTTAAAAAAAATTTTAAGGTTTATTTATTTTTTGAGAAAGAGAGAGGCAGACAGACAGAGCACGAGCGGGGGTGGGGGTGGGGGGCAGAGAGAGAGGGAGACACAGAATCCGAAACAGGCTCCAGGCTCTGAGCTGTCAGCACAGAACCAGATGCGGGGCTCGAACTCACAGACCACAAGATCATGACCTGAGCCAAAGTCGAATGCTTAACCGACTGAGCCACCCAGGCGCCCTTGAAATGGATATCTGAAGTTATTTCCCTCATTATTTCTTTTGCTGAAAATAATGAGCATCATATTTAAAAAACCCATCTGCACTTTAAAAACCTGTTAATGAAGTTTTGAAGGGTTTGAATTCATTTGTTAAAAAAATTGTAAATCCAACATTTCTTCCAATTAACTTGCAAGAACAATTGATTTGTATCTGGGAGATGGAAATTTACTACAAGAAGTGTTTTAAAATGACAAAATTTCACAAAAACAAAAGAAAATGAAAAAGAAAATTTTGAGTGGAAGCTATTGATTTAGTAAACACAACCCGTGTACATCAATTCTATTTGTGCTTATGGTTTTTTCTGCACTACCATTTTTAGCTATGAAAGCCAATGGAATAATTTTAATCATTTAATCTTTTTGTGTTTATTTATTTATTTATTTATTTTTTAAATTTTTGAGAAAGAGAGAGACACAGCATGAATGAGGGAGCAGAGAGAGACACACACACACACACAGAATCCGAAGAAGGCTCCAGGCTCTGAGCTGTCAGCACAAAGCCCAACGTGGGGCTCGAACTCAGGAACCGTGAGATCATGACATGAGCTGAACTCGGACGCTCAACTGACAGAGCCACCAAGGCGCCCCTCGTTTAATTTTTTTTTTAATGTTTATTTGTTTTTGAGAGAGAGAGGAAGAAAGTGTGAGTGGGGTCAGGGCAGAGAGAGAGGGAGACACAGAATCGGAAGCAGGCTCCAGGCTCTGAGCTGTCAGCACAGAGCCCAACGCGGGGCCCAAACCCACAAACTGTGAGGTCATGACCTTGGTCGAAGTCTGACGCAAAACCGACTGAGCCACCCAGGTGGCCTTAATTCTTTAAATTTTAAATAAACTAAACCAAATAATCACTTTTGTACATCACAGTGAATGAAACCAATTTTTAATAGTTAAAGCTACTCATTCACATTGCCTTCAAAATACTGCTTTTGGCACCGTGAATAAAATATATTATTTAAAATTTAATGTTTATTCCATTTTTATATTTGAAATCCATTTTGATGTGTTTCATAACATATAACGAGTACTTGTATATAACATATAAATATCCATACATTCCAGGTAAAAGCTTAAAAATATTTACTGATAAAAGTCTGAAATCCAAAAAGATTGGCAGTGACTTCTGATTCTCTTACCCACCAGAGGCCTCTGCTGCAAGTTCCTTTTTGGACATTTGTGCTCTTGACCAGCAGGTGTCAATGTCTGGGAGTGTGGCTGCATTTTGTTTGTGGGCAGAATGGAAATCTTATCTCACACAACAGGAAAACTCTGCGGGTTTCAGAAATGCCAGAGACTGGAGTCTGTTCCCTTGGCAAACAAACAAACGAAAAAACAAGCGAGGGCCTATTTTCATTGGGGAACGATGGCAACCTAGCAGTGCAGTTTTCCTTCATATTTAGTAAATGGGTTTTTCAGAAGAACAGAAGTTTCACAGGATTGCAAGAGATATTGAGGGAAGTGAACATGAAAACACCACCTGATCCCTGAGGTGGGCTTGGGGTGATAAAATGGGTCTGCGCTGGTTTCCAATCCTCTTAGACCTTTGTGTTCAATACCTCAGACAACCAATCTGTAAAATATGCATAATTATGTCCAAATCACAGAATTATTATCAGGATTACACAGAATGGCATAAATAATGTATCAATCATTCTGAAGCCCTTTGCACACTGAATTTATGAAACTAAAAGCACCATCAAAATATTGACTCAGAAAGGTTTGTCTTTTTTTTTTTTTTTTTTTTTTTTGGAACCAAGGGCACTTCAGGAATGAAAATGAATTACTTCAATAAGAATGTATTCAGTGTCTAGGCATCTCTATCTCCCTCTCTTTATCTCTGTTTCTCATCTACCTATCTATGTGCCCATACAGCCTTTCTGAGATATAATCAACATGGAATACACAGCACATATATAAAGTGTACAATCTGACTTTTTTTTTTAAAGTTTATTTTGGGAAGAGACAGAGACAGAGAGAGAGAGAGAGAGAGAGTGCAAGCACGCGTCTGCACAAGCTGGGGAGGGGCAGAGAGAGAGGGAGACCCAGAATCCGAAGCAGGCTCCGGGCTCTGAGTTGTCGGCCCAGAACCTGATGTGGGGCTCGAACTCACAAACGGCAAGATCGTGACCTGAGGCAAAGTTGCATGCTTCACCGACTGAGCCACCCAGGCGCCCCTGATGACTTTTTGCAGTCATACATACTTTTGAAGTATGTATACGCTCACAAAACCATCACTACAGTAAAATTAATGAGCGTATCTACCACCTTCAAAAGCTTTCTGGTGCCCATAGGAACTACCTCCTTCCTGTCCCCTCGGTATCACCAGACAACCACTGATTTGCTTTCTGTCACTCTAGATTATTTTGTGTTTTTAGCATTTTGTGGAAGTGGAATATACAATATGTACCCATTTTGTCTGGCTTATTTCACTCAGACTGGCTGTTTTGCGTTGCACGCATACTGTTTTTCATGCCTTTTCATTCGGAGCGGCATTCAGTCTGATGGTTACACTGCACCGTTGTTTACCCCCTGGTGTTCGTTTGGATTGTTTCCAAATTGGGGCCAGTACAATAAGCCGTTATGAACAGATTTATTCAAGTATTTGTGTGGACGCTTTCCTGTTGCTTAGAATAAAATGGACATGCATGAAATGGCTGGGTCAGATGGTAGGGTATATGTTTATCTTTTTAAGAAACTACACACTGTTTCAAAGTGGCTCTGCCATTTTCCGTCCATGCATGAGACCTCCAGGGTGCCAGCTCCTCCTCAACAATACTTGGCATGTTCAGATTTTAAGGTGTTAGGCATTTTAGGTTTTTAATTTTAGACATTGTCCCTTTAATTTGTGTTTCTCTACTGATTACTGATGTTGAGGATATTTTTATAGACTTATTAGCTATCAATATATCTTCTTGGGGGAGGTGTCTATTCAAATCTTCCATAAATTCTTTATTGTTTAATTTCTTTTTTTTTTTCAGTGTTTATTTATTTTGAGAGACAGAGAGGGAGAGAGCATGAGTGCAGGAGGGGCAGAGAGAGAGAAAGAGAGGACGACACACAATCTGAAGCAGGTTCCAGGTTCCGAGCTGTCAGCATAGAGCCTGATGCGGGGCTTGAACCCACAAACTGTGAGATAATGCCCTGAGCCGAAGTCACACACTTATCTGACTGAGCCACCCAGGTGCCCCTGGGTTGTTTGATTTCTTATTGTGAGCATCACGTGTTCTTAATATATTCTGGTTCAGATCCTTTATTACATAGGAGATATACAAATCTTTTCTTGAATTCTGTGACTTAGTTTTTTTCACCCACTTAATAGTATCTTTTCAAAAGTAACCGTTCTTAGTTTTGATGATGTCTGATTTATTGGTATTTTTTTAAAGACTTATGATTTCGGCATTGTATCTAAGAAAGCTGTGCCAAAACCACGGTCACAATGATTTTCCTCCTATGTTTTCCGCTAGATATTTTTTCAGTTTTAAGATTTACATTTAAATTTACGATCCATTTTGAGTTAGTTTTTATATATTATGTGAGGGATGAATTGAAGGTTTGTTTCTTGTTTGGCATATGAATATCCAATTTTTCCAGAATCATTTGCTGAAAAGACTAACTTTTCCCCATAGAAATATCTTTGTACCTTGTTGAAATCAACTGACTGCATATGTGTGGGTCTATTTCTGGACTCTTCATTCTGTTCCAATGACCTATTTGTCTGTCTTCACAAAAATGGCACATTGTCTTGATTATGGCAGCATTATAATAAGTCTTGGAATCCAATATTGTAAGTCCTCCAACCTTATTCTTTTAAAATTTGTCCGGATATTCTAGTTCTTTGCGTTTCTGTATGAATTTTAGAATCAGCTTAAAGAAGGGCATTATACAAATATTGTTCTGATACTTTGTTTGTGATTGCATCAATCTATAGTTTGCTTTGAGGGGGATTGACATTTTAATATTGAGTCTTGGGATCCAAGAACACAAGACATCTCTCTTTTTATTTAAGACTGCATTCATTTCTCTCAATTTTTTTGATAGTTTTTGTGTAAAGAGCTTACACATCTTTTGTTGTATTCATGCCTAGGTATTTCATATTTAAAAAAAAAAGTTTTAATGTTTATTCATTTTTGAGAGACGGAGTACAAGTGAGGTAGGGGCAGAGAGAGAGGGAGACACCGGATCTGAAGCTGCCTTCAGACTCTGTCAGCACAGAGCCCGATGTGGGGCTTGAACCCACTAACCATGAGATCATGACCTGAGCCAAAGTCATACCCTGAACCAACTGAGCCACCCAGACACCCCTTCATATTTTAATGCTACTATAAATGAGGTGTTTTAAGCTTCTAATTTCTGATTGGTTATGGCTAATGTATACGGAAACACAATTGACTTTTGTATACTCACCTTGAATCATGGAAAATTACTAAATTTATTTTTTGGCTTTAGTAGATTTTTTGTAGATTCCATTGGATTTTCCACATTGAGGATTATGAAGTCTGTGACAAAAGCTAATTTTGTTTCTACATATCTAATATGAATGTCTTTCACTTCTTTTACTTGCCTTATTGGCTTGAACCTCCAGTGCAATGTTATGTAAAATAAATGAGAGCAGACATCCTTAAAAAGAAATACTCAGCAATAGTCTTTTGCTCATAAGTAGGATGTTAGATATAGATTTTTCTTAAGCTATCTCTTATAAAATGGAGAAATTTCCCTTCTATTATTAACTTGGTAAGATTCTGAATTCTAGCAACTGCTTTTCCTGCATCTATTGAGTTCCTGGTGTGTATGTGTGTGTGTGTGTGTGTGTGTGTGTGTGTGTGTATGTTAGTATGGTGAGTTGCATTGATTTTCAAATATTAAACTAACTTGCATTTCTGGGATAAACTTCCCTTAATTATAATGTATTATCTACCACTTTTCAATACTATTGGATTTGATTCACCAAACTTTTGTTAAGAATATTTGCATCTTTTGAAATATAGTGTTTTACTCTTCTTGCAAGGCATTTTTTTTTGGCCTGAGTATCAACATAATTCAGGCTCCATAGAATGAGTTAGAAAATTATTTCCTCTTTAATTTCTAAAAGAAGGTGTATATAATCAGCATTATTTCTCCCTTAAATGTTTGGTAGAGTTCATCATCGAAGACTCTTGGTCTGGGATTTTCTATATGTAAAAGTTTTTAACTTAAATTTAAAATTATTAGACACAGGGATATTTGTATTACATATTTATTTTTCAGTAAGACTTGATAGTTCATATCGTTCAAGGAATATATCCATTTTATATAAGTTGTAGACTATATTGACATAAAGTTGTGCATTTGATTTCCTATAATCTACCAAATATCTGTAAAACCTTTATGATGTCACCTTTCTCATTCATGATATTGGTTACTGTCATATTCTTTGCTTTTTCTTTGGCCTGATTAATTTGGCTAGAGGTCTATCAACTTTATGGATCTTCTCAAAGAGCCATATTTTCATTTCATTGATTTTCTCTGTTGTCTTTCTGTTTTCTATTTCATTGGTTTCTACTCTGATTTTTATTATTTCCTTTCTTCCACTTACTTTGGGTTTCCTTTGCTCTTTTCTTACTACTTTCTTAAGATTGAAACAAGGTTATTTGAGAACTTTTTCTTTTAATTGTAGGCACTCTGTTTTATAATTTCCTACTGAGTAATGTAGCATTGCAATATATTGATACCCTGTGTTTTAATTTTCATTTCATTTCACTCAAAATGCTCTGATTTCCACTTTATATTTGGGGGGGGGTTGGATATCTTTATATTACTGATTTATTTTTTTCTTTTTCTGTACAAAAAGGTGCTTTTATTCTAGCACAGGCACAGGACCTGTGGGCAAAAAGAACCACACTGGGATTGTGACGTGACTTAGTATATACTTTTAGTTAGTGAGGGTGAGGGATAGTGAGTGTAAGTCTCTAAGGAATTTGTACATGTGAAAAACAACATCTCCAGGACTTTGGAGGGCTAGCTATTAAGATAAGGTCGCTTTTAGTCTTTAATGAAATATCAACGGTAAGGCAGCCATGAGTTCCCTGAAAAATGTCACACTTGGCATGTCTCAGGAATTTACCAGTCGGCTGGAAGTTGGAACGAGACTTAATTTTAGTCAAGATACTTTGTATGACTTGAATCTTTTTAAATTTATTAAGACTTTTTTATGACCCAAATATGACCTATCTTAGTAAATATTCCCTGTACACTTGAAAAGAATATATATTCTGTCATTGTTGAATGGAATGTTCTATAAATATCAGTTAGGTCAAGTAGATTGACAGTGTTATTTAAATCTCCCATATCTTTACTGATTTTATGTCTACTTATTCTATCAATTGTTGAAAGAAGGATATAGAAATCTCTGATTATCATTGTGAACGTGTCTATTATTTCCATTTGCAATTCTCCCGGATACTGCTTGATAGATTTTAAAATTCTTTTCATTAGATGTATACACTTAAGATTGTGAGGTCTTCTTGATGAATTGGCTCCTTTATTGTTATGAAATGGACTTTTTTTTTTCTTGAAATGGGCTTCTTTGTCACAGGTCATGTCATTTTCTCTGAAATCTACTTTGATGTTAATGCATGACTGCTGGTGGTGAATTCTTTCAACATTTGTATGTCTAAAATGTCTTTGTTTTACCTTCATCTTTGAGAGAGGTTGTTTCTGGGTATAGGATTCTGAACAGGTTACTGTTACTGAACTGAACAGGTTACTGTTACTGAACAGGTTACTGTTTTTTTTTCTTTCATTACTTTAAAGAGGTTGACCCACTGTCGTCTGGTTTGAATTGTTTCTGATGAGAAATCTACTGTCATGCTCGGTTTTTCCTCTGTACACAGTTTAATACCACCTCCACTCCTCTGGTTGCATTTAAGATTTTATCTTTATCATTGCTTTTGAGCAATCTGAGTATGATGTGCCCTAGTGACTTTTATCCATATTTCTTGTTTTGGGATTTCGTGTGTTTTTTTTTTTTTCAGGTTTTGTTCGTTTGTTTGTTTGTTTATTTGTTTTTGTTTTTGTCTTTTTTTTTCTTTTTTAGCTTCATGTACCTGTGGGCTTATAGTTTTCATCAAATATGTAAGTTTCCAGCCATTTTTTTCTCAAGTACTTTTTCTGCTTCCTACTTTTGAGAATTCCAATTACATGTATATTACTCTATTGAATATTGAATATCACTCTATATTGAAGTTGTTCATCTTATTTTTAGTGCTTTATTTTAGATGGTTTCTAGTTCTGTTTCTTCAAGTTTCCTAATCTTTTCCTCAGTAAAGCTGAATCTTTACTGACTATAGTCAATTCTCATTATCGATGGATTCTGTATTTGCAAATTCATTAGTCACTAAAATTTATTTGTAACCTCAAAAACAATCCTCATTGCACTTTCATGGTCATTTTTGGATATAAGCAAACAGCAAAAAAAAAAAATTAGTTTCGCAATGCACACATTCACGACTGAGGTGGAATGATGCAAAACTCTGCCTTCCTGTTTCAGCTCTCATACTGTAAACACGTTTTTATTCCCATTTCATTTAAAGTGACACTTCTTACATTTTTGCACTTTTTATTGGTGATTCCACCATTCAAAATGCCCCCAAAGATAGTACTGAAATGCTGTCCTGTGTTCCCAAGCACAAAAAGGTTGTGATGTGCCTTGCAGAGAAAATCTCTGATAGATGAGCTTCATTCAGGCATGACATATGGTGCTGTTGGCCTGGAATTTGATGTGATTGGTTGATGAAAATTTTATGACCAGAGTCTCATAGGAACCTGATCCCATACTTCCCCTAGGAGCAATTGTTAAGTATTTACTAATTCAGTGTTTATAACAACTATATAGATCCTAACTACCAAAATAATAAAAATCAACTGCATTCTTCATCTTAGGCATAATTTCATCTATTTGAAGTTTCCAACTCTATAAAGTTTGATTTGGGAATTTTTATATCTTCCATTTCTTTATTTAATATGTTCAATCTTCCTCCTAGCTTCCTGAACATATATGATACAGTTGTAATAACAGGTTTCCCATATTTTTTCAGCTAATTCTATCATCTGTGTCATTTCTGGGGCAGTTACTATTGGTTCTTATTTTCTCCACATATAGCTTGTATTTTCCTTCCTCTTTGCATATAGGGAACATTTTTATTAGATATAATACATTGTGAATTTTACCTTTCTGGGTCGCTGATTTATTTGTGTTGCCATAGATATCCTTGAGTTCTGGGATACAGTCAAGTTACAAATATATTAGCCAGTTTGATCCTTCAGAGTCCTGCTTTAAAGCTTTGCATAGCATAGCTTAAAAGCTTTAAAAAAAAAGACTTGAAAGGATCAAACTGTTTCCAAGTAACTTAGTATACTCAGAATATTCAGAATAATAATATTTTTCATCAAGCCTTAGTGTGCATGTACTTAAGGTTCTGAGCTAAATATTGTAAAGAACACAATGATCCTTGCTTTCTATGGCTTTAGATGAAAGATTCATTTTGCAACATCACTACACAAATTTAGATTATTGAAACCTGAACATTAAACTAGCCTAATCCCTTGTTTTACAAATAAAGAAAGTGACTCATAAAAATTAAATGACACTCCCAAGGTACCATTGCTGGTTATTGGCAGGGCTGGGAAGGAATCCTGGAACTAATTTCCAATGCTATTTTTCCTTCTACATAAATGCTCTTTTCACTTGGACTGTGTCTGTGTTATGTATTAGTGGGCTGCACATCTACCTGGGTAAACTGCCAAGAACATATGTCGGGGTCCCAATATAATGCAGACAAAACTAAAAGTTTACAGAGCTAAAAGAATTTCATTAGAGAGTCTAATAAAGAGAACTTTCACAAAGATGTATACAAGGTCAAGAAAACCAATAAGATGTGGTGACTGCAGTTGTGGGAATCTCATAGCACCTCTAGAGCTATGGGGCTGAAACAAAAGGACAGACCTCTACAGCAAGAGCCATAGCCATAGAAGAGAAGCCCACCATAGAAAGGAAGTCCATCTACATTTGTAGATATAGAAGAACACAGCCACTTCCTGTCCAGGAGAGATCAGGAGAATGAACACCCACCCTCTTTCTCCTCCCAATCTCTAATCTTCCATGGGGATTTCTCACTGGCCAAACCTGACAGAAGCCAGAGGGAAAAGGAGTCCATAGAAGTCAGCCACCTGGGGCAGAAAGAAGAGAAAATTAGATAATAAGTCTGAAGGAAAAAGGAGTAGACATATTATACATTTTTTTTTTTACATAAGCATGTAAAAAAAAATCTGTAGCCACAGAAATGTCAAGGATATTGAAAATGCCAATCATTCAGTTGAGGACAGTCAAAACTGTTTTGGGAACCCCCTCTACTTTGAACATTTTCATAAGTCCTTTAACTTAATTGTTCTTTTCCATTATTTAAATACAAAAGAAATTTTTATGTTCATAATTTTCCATTAAGAAGCTATAACTAATGAAGTAAAATGACAACAGGATTCAATAGGTATTTATATTCCCAAGAGACTTACCTTTTTTTTACATTCACCGAGAAGGATCTTTTAGTTTATTAGAGTGTCTTTCTTGATAGAATTAAAAATCGATTCAGAGTGTCATCATTGAACACTCAGAACAGTCTACCTAGGTTTAGTCATTCAGATTTAAAAATGCCACTGTCTTACTGGTTTGAAATCTCAGGTTAGCACAAAGATAGAGTAAACCTGTACACTGTCTTTCAGATCCCATGGGACTCACACTCTATATCTCATAAGCTAACTGTTTTATTCCACATTTGACGTGGTATACTCTGATCAAAAATAATTTGGGGCAGAAAGAAGGCTACAGGTTGGGAGGGTTTACTTTTCCTACTTGTTCTCAGACACACTTAAAACTGAATCCGGGGCCCTACCTGCCTCATTTGGCAGAACATGTGACTCTTGCTTGATCTTGGGGTCATGAGTTCAAACCTCATGTTGGGTATAGGGACTACTTAAAAAAAAACGGAAAACTTGATGTCAGTCCTTTATAGTTTCAGAGTACAGAGTAATACATTCAAGTTTTTCAAAATAAAATTGTTGCAGGAGTATTACACAAACATCTCCTGTGTTAATTGCTTATCCCTTGGAGGCTTTTTAAATGGCTATCTCATGAATTATGCTGGCAACAGAAAGATGTTTCATTTATGAAGTTCATATAAATGATGCATTGGGAAAGAGTTTTTTGTTCTGGTTGATAAAAGTTAATCAAATGCAAGATGACACAGAGCAATTCAGCATAAATCTTCCACAGAGCACTGCTTACGCCTCCCATCTTTCAGGTAGGGAGAACATGTATCCGACTATTTTCTAAACTGTCCCAATAAATCTTTGATTAAGAGAATCATATCAAAGTCTCTGACTAATGACTTGTTTTTCAGAACTCTGCTAGTAAATATATTATAAGTGACATCTCAACTCTTCAATAGCCTGAAAACAAAGACATTTAAGCTTAAATGAGAACCACAAATGAGTCAATGGGGGAAAGGAATTACCTCGAATGCAGTTTTCTCTTGATATCAGAGAACCTGCCACAAGGCAAAGGGAAAGAAATACAGCAAGTTCAGGCTCTACAATGCTCTCAAACTACTAGATTTCAGTTACTTGAAGACCTTGGTTAAATAACCGATTTATTAGCTGTAATGCCTATAAGATCAGTGGCAAAAACTATTACTATTTCAGGTACGGTCCGAAGTCTGAGACTAAGCACTAGTTTCAAGAGTAACTTTCTCTTCCTCAATTTACAATCTTCCAAAGAAAATTTAAGCTCTCTGGGTAGAAGTAGCTTAATGAAAGAGAGCAAATGACTACTGTTTGAGGGCAGTAATATTTACCTCTACACACCAGTTTATGCCCAGACAAGTGGGCCTTGGCCATAATTTTGTGTCCGACCAGGTGATATCAAATTATTCACATCTTAAAAGCTGCTTAATGGGTAATTTGACATAACGTGTGCCCTTTCACATATGACCGTATGAATTGAACTAGGCCCATGATGTTGAGAGAGAAATTTTGATATCTACTTCTTAGCATTTTGATTTTTTTGAACTAGAAACCTATATGACTACTGCTTGTCACAATGCCTGGCAATCAAGACCTATGTATCCATTTCCTTTTCCTCCCCTCCACTATTCCTATGCTGGGTGTGTGTGTATTTTTTTTAATGTTTATTTATTTTTGAGAGAGACAGGGATGGAGCGTGAGTGGGGGAGGGGCAGAGACAGAGGGAGACACAGAATCTGAAGCAGGCTCCAGGCTCTGAGCTGTCAGCACAGAGCCCAACGGGGGGCTCGAACTCACAAACCGTGAGATCATGACGTGACTGAAAGTCAGACGCTTAACCGACTGAACCACCCAGGTGCCCCGTGTGTGTATTATAGTAACTACCACTTATCAAAGGTTTTCTGTGTACTTACGATTTATTTCTCATCTGCTATATTGAAGCCATACAACATGTGTTTGGGCTGGGTACCAGTCATGCTATTGATGAGGAAACTAAGATTTAGAGAGCTTAAGGAACCTAACTGAGGTCGCACTATCTGTAAGTGACTGATCCAGAATCTGGACTTCATTTCATCTAAATTTGAAACCCATGTTCTTTCCATTGCTTATTTCTTACTAAATTGCTAAAGGTACTAGGTGTGAAGATTTCTGATTCTGGATATAACAAAGTGAAGCAATTAGGATTTTCACCTATAAGACTGAAATTCAGGGGAATCAATCAAATGCCTATTTTAAAAACCTGAAAATTTCAGAAACACGATAGTATTCCCTTAGATTTATTTTTTTTCTCCTGAATTCTGATGGAAATAGACTGTGTGCAATTATAAATCCTAAACTGTGGATTCAAAAAAGATGGCCCCAGGGGCACCTGGGTGGCTCAGTTGGTTAAGCATCAGACTTCGGCTCAGGTCACGATCCCGCACTCCGTGAGTTCGAGCCCCACATAGGGCTCTGTGCTGCAGCTTGGAGCCTGGAGCCTGCTTCAGATTCTGTGTCTCCCCCTCTCTCTGCCCCTCTCTCAGTCATGCTCTGCCTCTGCCTCCATCTCTGTCTCTAGCTCTTAAAAATAAACAAACATTAAAACAAAAACAAACCCCAAGATGGTCCCAATATATAACTCTAGATGTCAAAAGATGTTCTTATCCAGGGCACAGTCCTACTTAACCATTGCAGCTGTTTATTTGTTCAATGTGTAAGAAAAAGATTAACAAAATATTAAATCTTCTCAGCAACCGTACTTTGTTTTTAAGCCACTTTTCCTTGCATGTAATTTATTCAACTGAGAAAAAGTACAGTGCTTTCATTTTGAGGACTAACTACAAAGAAAAGGCGCTAAAGGGTCATGATAATAAAATGAAATACCCTTATGTTTGTACTGCACGGTTTGACTGCGGAATAAAAAAGCAAATAACATTACTTATCTATCGTATTTACAGTGGTTCTATTTATCTTTAAAAAGCAGGATAACATTTCTCCACTTTTCTCTCTCCCATTGCATTTAATTAAAATGCGATCTTTTCTAAATTGACTGAGTCACTTGGCTCTGCTGTGTGGATTTCAGGCTCCACGCATAAATTCTCGACCAGATTTCCATTTGGGGAGGATTAACCATTTTGCAATCTAATTTCCTTCCAGCAGAATGCCTCTGGTCCTTTGTCAATATTCGGGGTGGGAGGGAGGGAGATCTCCAAAGCTCTAGTGCTTTCCATACAAATGAACTCTCGGGTTAATCTTCTTGATTACTTCCTCCTCCCCACCTCCACCACCCCTACCAGGAGAGTTTGCACATGGGCAATTTCTCTTCAGATGGATAAGGATTGCGTACTCTCATCCCCAGTGAGTCCAGCCTTTGTCACACATAGCTTATGCCAGATTGCATCAGACAAATTCAAATCTTTTGGCCAGAATTGTAGTCCAAGGGATGTTTTGTTGGACAAGAATCTGGGCTAGTGATTTAAAATTTCAATCTCATCTCTTTCAGGTGCCATGACTATTAGTGTTGGGAAACTTTTAGAGATCATTTAGTTCAATGCGCTCATTTTTTTAAGCAACAACACTAAAAATCCAGATAGGTAGAATTAAAAGGTCATACGTGGTTTAATGGCAAAACCTGGATCACAGTCCTTATAAGACATGTCCAATAATTTCTCTACATAACACTGCTGCCACCTACACAAGACTTTTCTCATTAAAAAAAAAATTCTATTCTGGGGCGCCTGGGTGGCTCAGTCGGTTAAGCATCCGACTTCAGTTCAGGTCATGATCTCACAGTTTGTGGGTTCGAGCCCCGCGTTGGGCTCTGTGCTGACAGCCTGGATCCTGCTTTGGATTCGGCGTCTCCCTCTCTCTCTGCCACTCCGCCGCTCACACACACTTTCTGTCTCTGTCTCTAAAATGTAAATAAACATTAAAAAGTTTAAAAAAAATTATATTCAATTTTAATCCACTGAGGTAAGTTAACTGAGCAATTATTCCTGTATTTCATCTCTACTAAAACACGTTTTTCTCCTTTTTAGTACCTCTAAAATAGTGATGAGTGTTAGAAGCAATGGTGTCTTCATGCTGCTGGCAGCCTGGTGTCCATAAAGATGTAAATGTCACTACCTATTCATATACGAACTTGGTTAATATTCTGGTGACATAACTGGAAAATTACAATCCCTTGACATTTTATTGAAAAAGTTCTGGGGGGGGGGGCCTTTGTGGCTCAGTTAAGTGTCCGACTCTTGGTTTTGACTCAGGTCATGATCTCACAGATACCTGAGTTTGAGCCCCACATCCCTGCTTGGGATTCTCTCTCTCCCTCTCTCTCTGCCTCTCTCTCTCTCTCTCACTCTTTCAAAATAAATAAATAAAACCTTAAAAAAATAGAAAAATCTCTGTAAGAATTTTTGAGGAATTAATGTAAGACTAAGTCATTGAGTTTTGTTGACTTTCTCTGGTAATATCAAGAAATATATAGCATCAAAACTTGCAAGATGGGTATGTGCGGCTTGAAAGAAAATGTTCCAAACAACAGTGAAATGATCTTATTTTTTTTTAAGTTTTTTAACGTTTATTTATTTTTGAGACAGAGAGAGACAGAGCATGAACGGGGGAGAGGCAGAGAGAGAGGGAGACACAGAATCCGGAGCAGGCTCCAGGCTGGGAGCCATCAGCCCAGAGCCCGACGCGGGGCTCGAACTCATAGACCGCGAGATTGTGACCTGTGCTGAAGTCGGTCGCTTAACCGACTGAGCCACCCAGGCGCCCCAACAGTGAAATGATCTTAAAAGAACTGCTACATCAACATTGCTCTCAAAAGCACAGAGAACCACACTGTGGGAAAGCACAGGGCTCAACAAGTGAATGGAGAAATGATTCAAAATAGTCAGAAACTGGGGCACCTGGGTGGCTCAGTCGGTTGGGCGTCCGACTTCAGCTCAGGTCACGATCTCTCGGTCTGTGAGTTCGAGCCCCACGTCAGGCTCTGGGCTGATGGCTCAGAGCCTGGAGCCTGCTTCTGATTCTGTGTCTCCCTCTCTCTCTGCCCCTCCCCCATTCATGCTCTGTCTCTCTCTGTCTCAAAAATAAATAAACGTTAAAAAAAAAAAAGTAAAAAATAGTCAGAAACTGTGAGGCTTTAGGAATATCTTAACTAAACATATTTAGCTTATATATTCCATTTTATTTATGTATGAGGGTGCTGTATAACCAAGTCATTGAAAATAAATTTAAAAGTTACTTTCAATAAATTTAAAATAGAAATTGAAATTACTGTCCAATTTTCAGTGTTTTCTTTTTTTTTTTCTTTTTTAGTGGTAAGTAGAATAATAATGCATCTTACAATTAATGGCAACTTGTATATAATAAAATATATAGATATGTTTGCTTTTGTGTTGAGTAGTTTATTGACTAGAGAAAAGATCTAAGTAATATTCTCCATCTTGAGGAACTTCCTAATCAAGAAAGATAAATCCAACCTAAGAAACACTCAAGAAACCAAAACAGAATATACCAAGAAATAAATTTTGTAATAGAGGTTGTGTATGTTTTATTCAGCCGAGTCCATTTTGAGGGCTGGTGTCCTAATGCGGGAAATAAGTTACCAGCAGGGCCATAAAGCTTGCATTGGGTTTGGATAGGATAAGGGAATATTGGAGGAGAAAAAATAAATTCTTCTTGCCAGTTGGGTCAACCAAATTGGCCAACAGATGATGGATTAAATAGTGCTGCTGTACATCATTGTGCAATTCATATGGTGCACAAAGGTCTCCAACTGAGGGATGGGGATAGTGGGGGGGGGGGCCAAAATCTAACCGTTACCAGCTTATACAGCAAAGCATTCCAGCAGGGAAATGAAATATTTTGACGAAAGCTGTGCCTTTATGCAACCGATCCATCCTAAAAGGGCACCTTTTTGCACTTCCCACAAAAGTGTGCTAGTGGAGGCCAAGGATGACGCATGTTACAGCCAGTGACTTTCCCATTCATCAGGGGAAAGCATTGCAAAGGTGGGTAGAACCTGATCAATGGCTTGACAGCAGAAAGATGCACTGCATATTTACAGGATAATAAAAATGTTCTTATTGGGAAATAGAAAGGACTAAGATTGGATAGGAAAATAGGGTTACATTACAGAGGAGTTTGAAGATCAACTCCCTGAGAAAACTGGATAAATATTTGAAATTAAAGGCTGTGATTCATTACTAGGAATAATTATTTGTCCTGTAAGTGAAGTGTCTTGTAAATGTTGTCTGATCAGAACTGGCACAGCCATGGTAGTCTGCGGATGGATACATGGGAGAAAAAAGTAGGCAATTCTTATCTCTTTGAGCCAGGTCTAGTGGACAATAGGAAGCATTTTAGATTTTGAGTATGGGAATTATAATGCTTACAGAAAAAGGATATCACAACATGGGGTGGTAAGTAGTAAAGGAAAGGGCAAAGTGAATTTGGAAGATAAATAAAGATATAGTTCCTTTTTTTTTTTTTTTGAGAGAGAGTGTATGTGTGTGTGTGTGTGTGTGTGCCCTCATGGGGGAGGGGCAGAGGGAGAGAGAATGCCAAGCAGGCTCCATACCCAATGCAGAGCCTTACACGGAGCTCAATCTTATGACCAGAAGATGATGACCTGAGCCAAAATCAAGAGTTGGACACTTAACCAACTGAGCCACCCAAGCGCCCCAACAAGGATGTAGTTCTGAGCTGAGCATGTGACCAAGGCACAGGCAGACAACTGAGGAGAAAAGATAAGGATACATAATGATTCCCATGTATCCATTCTGGGTGACTGAAAAATCACAGTATCACTGATAAAGAAATGAGAGAAATCAGACAGGTTGCTGAGGAATTAAGAAAGACTATTTACTAATATAGAAACGCCTCATGAGTAAGAGTTTCAAAGGCCTATGAAAAAAAAAATCCTTCAATCTCTAGATGATTAATTCTCAAAAGAAAACAAAACAGAAAAGCAGTATTATTTTTTATAAAAGAAACCAAGAAGCTCAGGATGGCCAGAGGAAATGTTGGTGATTAGCCTAAACAGAATAACCATTTCATAAATGTTAAAGAAATGAGAAATAAAAATGTAAACCATTGGTTCACCGTATCTGCTCTTCTTTATGTCAAATCCTTGATTGTAGATTTGTTTTTCTCTCAAAGGAATATACTGTAATCTCAGCTTATGAATCTAGTACAGTAAAACCTTGGTTTGTGAGCATACGTAATTCGTTCCAGAAACATGCTTGTAACCCAAAGCACTTTTGTATATCAAAGTGAATTTCCCCATAAGAAATAATGGAAACTCAGATCATTCATTCCACGACCCAAAAATAGTCATATAAAAATGATTACAATAAAGAAAATACAAATATAAAGAAAAATAAACAAACTAACCTGCAACTTACCTCTGAAAACCTTCATGGCTGGTGTGAGGGAGACAAGACAGAGGAGGGTTACTGTGTAGGACAACGTTTGCTATCACTAATGGAATCAGTGTTATTTATTGGGTAAACAGAATCTTTTTCTTTTTGTGCAACTTTAACAAGGAGCCTATCCAATGACACCCTCTTTTGCCCCCTTTCGAGGATATTGTGGAAATGGGACATTGACTTGCCCTTAAACAGATTCATCATTTGTGATCATTGATCACATTGATCATCATTGTGATCAGTTGTGATCATGTGATATTCAGTGTCATGTGCTACTCGTATTGCAAGATGTTGCTTGTTTATCAAGTTAAAATTTATTAGAAATGTTTGCTTGTCTTGTGGAACACTCACAGAACAAGCAATCCAAGGTTTTACTGTATTTTCCTAAAGTGATGGCAAGTGGTGTTTCATCTCAACGTTAAGGCAGGCAGGGGGTCGGTAGGGTCAAGCACGCTTCCAGGGACCTGGAATGGAGCCACCCTGTGATGGAGGGCACATACGGGGGCCGGAAAGAGAGGTGAAGAAAAGAGAGTCAGCTGCAGGTACTGGCAGGAAGCCCAGCCTAGCAACACAGTATATGGCAGGAAAGTCAATGAGCACCGTAGCACCAGTCAATGTCAAGCCTGGAAAGTGTAGCATCAGCAGGTTTAGGGACAAGGGGAATTCCATAGGCAAGCCGGCAGCAGATGGAAGGTGTTCGAATTCCCTCAGGTGGGGAATGCGCTACCCTTAGATGAGGTATAGTGAAACTAAAGCACGACTCAAATTACAGGTATTGGGTAGGCTGAGACTCAGGCACACAGAGGTAAGAAGGGATCCGGCTGCAAGAACGGGAATAGAAGGAAAGCATCAAACTTCTGGAATAAGGCAGCTATAAACATAAACAGAAAACAGAAAGATTATACTGTTTTCAAGGAACCTATCACGTAATGGAAATTACTACCTAATAGGATCAAGCTGTTTAATCTCCTCAAGACTCCATTTCCTTGTCTGTGACATAGGCACAGTTATTCCCTCATACTAGTTCTAAGATGTATTGTTAAGTGCAAAGGAAAACCACAAAACCATATTTATTCTATGATTCCATTTATATTAAAAATCTGCATCCAAGCTTTTGTGGGAACAAATGTACACACACAAACACACAGTCACACGCACACAGGATCTGGAAGGAAACACATTCCGGGGTTATTAATGGTAACCATGGAGAAGAAAACGAGAGGGGTGCTTTCAGTTGTATTAGAAACAGTTCTGTTTCTTTAAATATTTTGCAGTATGCGGGCATTAATATATTACTTCTCAAAGAAAACAAATCTTAAAATATCTAACTCAGGGGATTATCATGAGGTTTCAACAAAATAATGTTTGTTTCCGAGGTGTGAAGCACAGGGACAGTCACAGAGCTAGATCTCCACAAATGACAGCACTGTTGTCATTGTCACTGTTGCTGCTGCTGTTAGAGGGGCAAAGGAAGACATCCAAAAAATCCTTAAGAACACAGCAAAAGGAAAATAAAGGCAAAAGCACAGTTAGGAGCATAAACAAGCTATATTTAAACATCAGTGCCGAGAAGGCTGAAATGACTGACATGTGTTAAGCAGGATGGAGTCCACCTGGGAAGGTTCCATGGAGATGCAGCAGGTTGAAAGGAATTCCGAGGTCAGGAAGTGATGTGATTTGCCAGCAAAGCACGGCCTCAGAATTATCAAAGTGGGTTGGAGGCGCTAAAGATCTAATGCTGCTAACATATCTAAATCCACTTTCAGGTTCAGACCATGTCAACGCCTTTCACTTCTGAGATGAAACATTCTAGCAGGCAGTGAGAGAGATCATATATAGGCCTTCCAGGGGAAAGGCGCAAGGAAGAGAGAGAAAGGTGGCTGGATGTAGAGAGGTTGCCATCTTTCCCCAGGTCGCCGGGAAGAACCAGGCCAACATTGCAGGAGGTTAGCCAACAGGAGAGGAGGTGAGTGCCTCACCTGCTATATAGCACCTTGTACAAAATACCCAGTCATGGGGTCTTTATTTCTGTGACAATACTTCAACTCCACTGTATTTCCATCTCCTCCATGGGGCTGATAGCAACCTGGGACCATGCTACCCACAACCGCCCACTCATCAGAGAGCTTCAGGTGCTCACTAGCGTAGGTTCATTGCCAATTCTTTCTGCTTCCTAGAGCAGCTCTTCTGGGCAAGACTAATGTGGTTTTGTGGACGGCATGTTCATGTCCCCCACAAATTCACATGTTGAAACCCTAACTCCCAACGGGAAGGTACTAGGAGATGTGGCCTTTGGGAAGTAATCAAGGTAAGTATTAGTCAGGGTTATCTAAAGAAACAGTACCAAAAAATTAGAGAGAGATGGAAAAAGAAATGGAGAGAGAGAGACAGAGAGACAAACAGACAGAGAGACAGAGAGACACACAGAGAGAGAGAGATTTGTTATAGAAAATGGCTCACACAATTGTGGAGGCCAAGTCCACAATCTGCTGTCTGGAAAACCAGGGGAGCCTGTGGTGTAATTCAGTCTGTAGTATATTTCAAAGGCCTGAGAACCAGGAGCACTGATATCTGAGGGCAGAGGATGGACATCTCGATTCAGGTGGAGAATGAATTTGGCCTTTCTCTGCCTTTTTGTTCTATTCAGGCCCTCAAGAGATTTGATGATGTTCACTGGCATTGGTGAGACTACTCTTCTTTACTCAGTCTATCAGTTCAAATGCTAGTCTCTTCCAGAATGTAATGAGCTAATCTAATTTAATGAGCTAAGTTTGTATCTGGTAAGAAGTCCTCCCTATCCCCACAGCTTTGCTAATGGGAACTGTGACCCATCCTTTTTTCCTTCCTTCCTTCCTTCCTTCCTTCCTTCCTTCCTTCCTTCCATCCTTCCTTCCCTCCCTCCCTCCTTCCTCCCTCCTTCCTTCTTTCTTTCTTTCTTTCTTTCTTTCTTTCTTTCTTTCTTTCTTCTGTCTGTCTTTTAGTGAAAACCCCATATTCTTTATAGTTCAAGCTTATTTCGAGAAGGTGCAGCATTTTTATTTGTGTTTTGGATTAGCCTTCAGTTGTATTAAAAAATGGAGGGATAAACTTGTTACTTTATTAAAATGAAATGAAGCAGATTCAAGTCAAAGGTTAAATCATAGGTATTTCCCAACACACCAAAACCCAACTTTCCAATACCGGGTGCTGGAGGCAAGAACTCCAACAAGGAAGTGTCTCAGGTCAGGAAGAGGGCAGAGCCACCTGGAGGGCAAAGAACCTAGAAGTTTCCATAACCTGATTCTACCCATTTGCTAAGCTCCCCAGGTTCATGAATTACAATATTGTACAGGTCTTCTACTTGTGTTTTCCTAAACATCTCATGTAGTAAATTACTATCGTGAATATAGAGTATTCAATTTGAGGTCAGATGAGCAAATACTAGATCAATCAAGGCTTTGGACCACTTCCATCTGAAGAATCTAGGAAGCCCATCTATATTTGGAACGTTGCTTGTGATCCCTACAGACCAAGAGCCCAAATGTACGATTTAAAGGGATAAAACCAAACAAAAAGCCCATGGAAAGAACCTATGGTGTAAAAGGAAGCAACTTCAGACTATAGGTTAAGTATGTTGCCAAGAGCTCAGTCTATGTCCTCCATGTGAAGGCCCCACCCCTCTTTCCACTAGTAAGCTGTAGGAGCACTACAGGCTGGGAGTCCCAGCCCAGATCTGCCTCTCTCAGGTTTCAGAAAAGCTTCAGTCCTAGTTAGGGTACATGTTATCCTAATGTTATCCTACTTGTTAGAAGTATCCAAGATCTAAACAATAAATAAGACTGCATGATTTTGAAGGTAGGTAGAATGCACTTCCTGGTTTTCAGTATGGAGAAATGACTAGGCATCCCTGGGTGCCAGAAACTTCAGTCATCGGCACAGCGCTGTGGCAGGCAATGTCAGCTCACAAAGCACCTCCCTCTCCCTAGTCATAGGCAGCCAGGTAATGGTGGCACAAGGGTTTATTAAGCTGTGTGCCTTAGTTTTTTGTTTTTTGGGTTTTTTGAAACATTTATTTATTTTTGAGACAGAGAGAGACAGAGCATGAACAGGGGATCATCAGAGAGAGAGGGAGACACAGAATCTGAAACAGGCTCCAGGTTCTGAGCTGTCAGCACAGAGCCCGATGTGGGGCTCGAACTCACGGACCGCGAGATCATGACCTGAGCTAAAGTCAGCTGCTTAACCCACTGAGCCACCCAGGTGCCCCTTAAGCTGTGCCTTAGTACAAGCGCTGGGGCTTGCCCATGGTGCTCTTGATGTATGAAGCCCAGATGTTCTGTCAATTCTTCTTGGGCTATGACACCAATACCAGGAAATTCACAGCTAAGTGGATATTGTACACAGGCTCATCATCTGTCACCTTCACATAGTCAACAGGGGCAGTGGCCAGACACAGCACCAAATTCATCTGGAATTTGATCGTGGACTTCACTTCATCCACTTTGTCCACTGTGTACTTACTGCGGGTCAGGAAGGAAGGGAAGTTGTATCAGCCTTATCGGGGCCTGGGCCCAAGATTCGTGGCATCTGCCTGATCAGAGATTCTGAAACCAAAAAGGCATCGTGCTTCCTAATTTTTTATTCTTGTTGAGTTTCTTCAGTGCCTCAATGTCCATGTGGGGAATATCTTCAGCCTTGGCCTCATCACAGTGATGCTGGTCCCCCAAAATACATACGGAGAACTTGGGGTGGGGAGTGGCCTTAAGCCTGACAGTACCCAAGAAGCATTGGTCTTTCTGAGTGTCATAGTTCTTCAAGTTGATCTGTAGCTCCAGTCTCCAAAAACTTCCCGTGCTTGACTGGTTGCCCTGCAGGACTTCTCGCACTGCCTCACACAGGGTGTCATGGGAGACTGCTGCTCAAGGTGCCTCCTGCCACAATAACCAGAAAAGACACAATGGAGGTTTCATTCTGAGGCCTCTTCTGTTGGCTTGTTCAAACCACCTTCTAGCTGCATGCTCCCATGGCCTTTCCTTGGTATGTACACAGAGAGGGGAAAAGAGGGAGAAAGCACAGGTGTCTCTTCTTATAATGGCACTAATCCCGTTGGATCAGGGCCTACACCTATAACCCCACTTAACCCTATTTAGCTTCCTAAAAGCACCATCTCCAAATACAGCCACACTAGGCACTTTAACATATGAATTTGTGGGGGGACGCCAGGGGGCAAAAACATTCAGTTCATAATAGATCCCTAAATAGAACTGGTGTTCCCACGAGCTTATAAGTAATATTTGAGAATGCCTCCAGGAAATTTAGAACTATGATTTGTTTATTAGCATAATACATACTGTTTGCTTTAATAATACAATGTTAAAGTTCTCGACAGAATATCAGGAAGGAGAAGGCAGACCATTCAGGTGGGGCCACCTGACAATGATCTCCCCAAGAAAAGGAATTAGCATGAAAGGGACTGGATTCCACTTCCTGTAGAACAAACATCAGAAGAGGGATCAAGTGCTGAAAACATGAAGTTTGAGGGAAAAATGAAGAGGTGCAGCCAGTGAGCTGAGAGAAGCCTGTGCAATGCATGATGTTGTATTCCATAGCTCTTTTCTCATAGGGTCGCAAGTCTGTTTGGATTCTTATGAAACACAGTGAAAGGGCCAAACCAGCAATTGTTTCCACCCAGGAAAGTACCACCCTTGCAGGAGGTAAGAAGCAATGTGTAGCTGTGTTTTAGGTTGTTGTCATGACTGAAGAGCACCATTTACAGGCTTAATGTCCACAAAGCAAAGGATGGTTCCATAGATTGAAGAACAGTGTTAGCCAAATATCAATCAGTTTTGTCTAAATTTACCTAAGTCTCTGAGGGATACCTGAGACCCTGGGTCACGGTTATTTGTCTATTCATTCACTCACACATACATTTATTAAATTCCTACTAAATGGAGAAAAGCTGGGATAAACCTACACGAGTTATACATGGAACCTTCCAGGGAATTTATAATCTAAACGCACAACTAAATACGATGTTTTCTGATACATTCTGTAGTAGTTGTATAAAGAGATCAATAAGACAGTGATTAATTCAAACGAGGTGAGAATAGAGAGGAGAGCATCAGGGAAAATATGTTCAAACTGAGATAGAAAGGATGATTCGAATACCAGCCAGTTGCCATTGTAGCAGTGAGGAAGAAGGCCATTCAGTTGGAAGGAACGACAAGTGCAAAGGCCTGGAGGCATGAAAGTATCTGATGTGAGTCACTTAGCATGGGATACAAACTATAATCTTGGTAGGTGAGACTGGAAAGGCAGGTTGTGACCGGATCGTGAAAATCCTTACAAGTCGTTCTAAGAAGCTTGGATCTCAACCCGTAGAAAATGGAGACCCATGAAAGAATTTGATCTAGAGAAATGACATAATTATTTATGAACTTAAAACACAGCTCACAGAAGAGGAGAGAATAGAAGGAGGAAAACGACTTGAGAGCATTGTACTAGTGCGGAGGAGAAAAAATAAGGAGGGTGGGAAAGGAAAGAGTAGAGTCAAGGAGATAGAGATAGGTATTTCAAAGCTGGAGTCAACACCCTCCCTATACTGTAGAGAAGTTAATTAAAAACAGTCAGGGTGGTTCTTCCAGGTTTCTGTGACCCCAGTTGAAAGTGAAATGTACTGATACGACTATTTCCAATATTGGCATTTTATGGACTTGTAGAAGCCTAAATGGGGAAAGAAAAACAGAAGGCATTTTATCGTGACAAAAACTACATGGTCTCGTGTTAATTGTGGATAAAGCTGTATTTACTTAAGCAGCTAGGAGTTTATCCTTCTGCAGTTCCCTGAAGGACTGGTTGGTAAAATCAGCTGCTGTGTTTCTAAAATGCCAGTGGGCTTTAGAGGTAAATTCTCTCTCAAGGTAAAGAATTTCCAACACACAGTGATACCTCTGAAATTTGCTTCCCTACCAATTTGGTCTTCCACTGATTTGCTATTATGTTTTCCTATAATCAGGACATAGGCCATCTGTTCGATAATGCTTTAGCCTGAACAACATGGATGGGACGGATGGCAAGGGAAAAAGCCAGCAACATGATATTGCTACTGTTTTAATCTTTACAAAGCTTTCGATATGAGGGTCTCAATGTCCCCAGTAATCTTAACTCACAGAATGGACTGACAGTCTTTTCCCAACCAACCGAGCCACCCAGGTGCCCTGCTTTTCCTCCTTTCAATGCACCACTGTTCACTTGCAGATTTGGGAAAGGCCATTGGACAGGGTTCTAGCTTTGGCTCTGTGTCCACTAACTTCCAAGAATGGTGACCAGATTCTCAAAATCTACTCTGCTTACTGGAGATGCTGTCCTTTGTGGCCTACTAATTCGGCATGTCACATGGAGGCAAAGAATTTCCAAACTTGTTGGATGTTGGCTTCTGGCAACCGACGCTGCTGGCAATCAGAAGGCTTAGCCTCTGTGTTTCTGTTTTGATTCCCTGTTGTTCCTGAAGTTTCAGGAAGGAAGTCAGCGGGAGTCAAACATATTTGGTTTTTATTACACCATCTCCATATAATCTTACTCTACAATTGTTTAAAAAAAATGCTCACGTCATTAAAGAAGAAAATAAACACCAGTCAATTGAGGCTGTATAGTTAAATTTAGAGTCTGAACTGATAACACAGAAGAGGTTCAAACTCAATATTTTCCCATCAGGCAAAAGGCAAGGTAATTATATTAATGTTATATTGTGTAATTCTAGAATTTTGTACCTAGGATTTTGCTCCCCTTGGTCCAGGAATATTTCTTACCTATCTAAGTATCTCATGCATGCCATTAAATACCTAGCGTCCCTAAATACTTACCTAGTCCAGGGTTACAAAACAGTAAGCCATCTTTACAATAACTAACATCTATTGAGAACTTAACTAGTGCTAGACATGGTGTTAAGTACTTTAAATGTATTAACTCATGTAATCAGTAGTTATGTATGTATGTATGTAATTACTCACGTAAGAGTGCTACTATCATTACTCTTCCTATTGTTCCGATAAGCTACAGATGCAAAGAAAGAAAATTTTCCAAGCTAACAAAGCTACTGGTAGGAGAACTGGGATTTGAACTCAAGGTCTTGCACAGTCTGTACTTTTAACCATCAAGGAATAATTTTTGTTGTTGTTTAAAATACGTACACCCACAGAAGAAAGTCATGAAGAGTCATATTAGCATTTTTCAAGGAGGGGATTTTTCATGGTTTTAATTGTATTTAAATTTTTTTTATTTTGAAATAATTCTAAATGTACAGAAATGTTCTAAAAAGACTGCATAGGCTTTTCAGATACTCTTCATCGTGCTTCCCCTAATATTACTATCTTACATAATCAGAGTACGATTTTGGAAACCAGGAAATTAATATTGGTACATATTATTAGCTAAAGTACAGTCCTTATTCAAATTTCACCAGTTTTTCCACTGATGTCCTTTTTCCATTCCAGGACCCAAACCAGGCTGCCACATTGCATTTAATTATCGTGTTTCCTTAGTTTCCTCCAATCTGTGACAGCTCTCCAGTTTTATTTCCCCAAGCTTCCCAGTCTTAGCTTTCATAACTTCAATACGTTTGAAGACTACTGGTCAATGGTTGGCAGAATGTTTATCAATTTGGGTTTAGCTGATGTTTTCTCATGATTAAATTAAGGTTATGCATTTTTGGCAAGAACATCACAGAAGTGGTATCTTCTGTAGCATATTATAGTATACCTGATGTTGATATATCTTAATTCTGATGATATTAACATTAATAATTTTAGGTTGGTGTTTGCTAAGTTTCTCCATATTTTCTTTTTGTGCTTAAGAAATATATTGTGTAAGACTTTTTGAGATTATGCACAAGCCCTGTTTCTCCTACAACTTTTACCTACTAATTTAGCAACCATCGATAGAATTTGTCTGCAATTATTACTGTGGGGTTTGCCTAATAAAGTTTGCATTTCCTTCATTTCTTCTACACTGATTAATTGGAATTCTGTAAGGAAGAGTTACATCTCTTTTCCCACATTTATCTATCTGTCTGATTATTTATTTATATCAATATGAGCTCATGGATATTTATTTTATTTTATTCTATTGGTTATAATTCAATACTGTCATCTATTTTGTGCTAAATTCGGCCACCAGGAGCTCCTATAGTGTGGCTCCTATGTCCTTTCAATGTAATCCATTCTTTTTCTTTCTTTTTTTTTTTAACGTTTATTTATTTTTGAGACAGAGAGAAACAGAGTGTGAACAGGGGAGGGTCAGAGAGAGAGAGGGAGACACAGAATCTGAAACAGGCTCCAGGCTCTGAGCTGTCAGCACAGAGCCCAAGGCGGGGCTTGAACTCACATGGACGCCCAACCGACTGAGCCACCCAGGCGCCCCTAATCCATTCTTTTTCAATCACTTCCTTATTTTCTGGTACAAAAAGTTATTCTAGGATCTTCTTGTATTTACCCTAACAGTATGGGAATCAACTATTTCTCCAGAGACCTGGTTTCTTTTATTGGAGAATGGTATTTAGAAACCAAAATCTAGGCACTAAGTATGCTCGTTGCTTCTGGGCTCAACTTTCTTCCAGGCCCACTCAGTGGACAGATTAGAAAAGCTGTGTATGTACAGTCACCCATATACACACACATCTATATTTATCTCTGTATCTATCTATAAAAATATATTAAAAGCCATGGGATCATATTGATGCCTCCAATTTCAATTTAACATCACAGGGTTCATTTTGGCTTTTTCCTATTCCTTATTTGTAATATTTTTCTCCACCACAGGAAATGTGATTTTAATTATCTACAATATGTTTTACTTATTTGTGCAATCCTACTATACCCAAAAAGCAGTTTCAGAATTGCTAACCCATATTGCTAGGGGAAAAAAAATTACTGAGAAGACAGCAGGTGTATACAGTTTTTTTTGTTGTTGTTTTTTGTTTTAGAAAGACTATTTTCCAAAATTTCTTAGGTGAGTTCTTTTCTTCCCCACCCCATTATTTTTTTTTAATTTTTAATTTTTTTAACGTTTGTTTATTTTTCAGAGAGACAGAGATAGAATGTGAGTGGGTTGGGGTAGAGAGAGAGGGAGACACAGAATCTGAAGCAGGCTCCAGGCTCTGAGCTGTCAGCACAGAGCCTGATGCAGGGCTCAAACTTATGAGCTGTGAGATCATGACCTGAGCCGAAGTGGGACACTCAGCCGACTGAGCCACCCAGGCGCCCCTTCGCCCCATTATTTTTTAATTAATTATGTTTCCTCGCATTTAACAATAAACACATATTATTTTGTGTATTTTTTAAGATGACATTCTTTGGGGTGTAAATATTAGTTAGCAGATAGCAACTGTGTGAGCAAAATAAATTATGAAGGTGAAAATAAATACAGGTTTCCTAAGTGATGTCACTGTCTTTACCACTTTGGTAACACGTGCCAATTTTTGTTGGGTTCGGCCACCACTTCCTGGGGTTTGTGGACCCTTGTCTCAAGATGCTCTGAAGCCCCAGCCACAGCCCCTCTTGCTGTTTCTCAGCTCTCCTGTCGCTTGCGTTATCCCTCTTTATTGGCACTGAAAATAGTCACATCATTTCATGTCTGGGAAAATGTTCAGGACATTTAAGAATCATTAAAGAAGAAATCAAGAGAGTACAATCATTGATATACATATTTTTTAAAGAAATCAAGCCAACAACATCTTTTGTGTCTTCCATAAAAGTATACTCTGGGAAGATCTGGGGTCTATCGTGAATCATTAGGTTTTACATTATAAATTTACACTCTTGGAAACATACGGATACATATTTGATTACTCATAATGCAGATGTGACATTGTCCTAGCAAAATTAGGAAATTTCCAATAAACGGACCATTACCTTTGCATGGAGATGAATCACACTCAGGCACCCATTATGGCAATCAAACGGAACAGTTCTAGACTTGCAACTCAAAACCCTCACTCCCCAGGCAAAGCAATAATCTATTAAAATGTGAAAATAACAAGTCTTTTTCCAAAGTTACTGGTAATTAATAATGGCAATTAAATTTCACAAGGCCAGTGATTTTCAAATCAGGAAGTCATTAATATAGAGAGATATTATTTGTTTTAATCACTACTCACTTAGCTCCAAACCAAAAAGTCTGTCTTTCTTGCAACGAGCTCACTGTTTATCCTGACGCCTGGCTGCACCGAGGGCCAACACCTGCACATCCAGCATCCACCCGTGGATGTCCAGCATCTCTCCTCCTGGAACGTGAAGTTTGGTCTTCAGAAATTCCCTGGATCTAAAAGTGGGGATCTAAATTTCTAAAAAGAAATTCCCTGCCTGCACTTTGATTCATCCCAAGTTCATGTTCGTTTCATTTGCATTTCAATTCCATCCAGTGCATTCCTGGAAATCAGGTGAAAAGCAAATCACATTTTGCTTTAGATGTCTGAGGCTTCATTTCTGACATAGAATCCAAATAAATCATACATATGCCCAACAATATGTCACAGAAGCAAAAATGTAACAAGAGTAAACCTTTTATCAAAATACACTGGTCAAATAACATTCTGAGTCTTAAAAAATGATCTTAAGTGTATGTTATACCGTGTTTACACATAGGGCCCAGTGTACTAAAAAATGCACATAGAAAATTAAAACTTCAAGCATACTGTTAAAGAGGAATAAAACTAAAACCAGTATATTGGTTTTAACACTGGCCATGTTTATAATTAATACACTTCTGGTTGATCTAGAATTTAGAAGATCTGGAATTGGAAGACAGTGGATGAGGGACATTTGGATCTCTCACTTTATTTTAATATATCTGCTCAAAAAGTTCGGGGTTTTTCTCTCCCCTTCCCTCTCCCCCTCCCTTTTCCACTTTTCCTCTGGCACCTTACCCTCTCTATTAATGTGCCCAGAGCAACCAGAGGCAATCAGCCTCTTACACTGACTTCTTTCCTTGAGGAGAAGTGAGGATGAAATTTAGTGATACCCAATGCTAAATATTCAGGAGAAAATCTTTTCTTTTAAAACATTTATTTGACATTTCAAAAATGGTTTTTTTCCCCAGCTTTATTGAGCTACACCTGACATATAAAATTGTAAGGTTTTAAAAGTGTACATTGTGGTGACTTGCTATAAAGATACATTGCGACATTATTCATTCCATCTAGTTAATTAACACATTTATCAACTCACATACTCATTTTTTTGTTTTTGTTTTTTGGTGAGTACACTTACCACACTTAAGTTTTAATCCCTCAACAAATTTCAATTATACGATACAGTGCTATCACCTATAGTCACCATGTTATACATTAGATCCTCAGTTCTTATTTATTTATAGCTCAAAGTTTGTATTCCTTCACCAACCTGTTACTTTATCCCCCATCCCCAAGCCCCTGACAATCACTTTTCTACTCTCTGTTTCTATGACTTTGAGTATTTTTGAGATTCCTCATATAAGTGATACCATGAAGTCTTTCTCTGTCTGGCTTATTTCACATAGCATATGCCTTCAAGGTCCATCCATGTTGTTGCCAATGGCAGGATTTCCTTCCTTCTCCTGGCTGAATAATATTTCATTATATATATATGTATATTGCACACACACACACACACACACACACACATTACATCTTCTTTATCCATTCATCCCCATAGACACTGTTCAGGGACACTCCAGGAGAAAATCTTTATAACTGATTTTGTGGGTTTTTAAACATTTTTTAAATGTTTATTTAGTTTTGAGAGACAGAGGCAGAGCACGAACAAAGCAAGGGCAGAGAGAGAAGGGGACACAGAATCTGAAACAGGCTCCAGGCTCTGAGCTGTCAGCACAGAGTCAGATGTGGGGCTCGAACTTACCAACCGTGTGATCATGACCTGAGCTGAAGTCAAACACTTAACCGACTGAGCCACCCAGGCACCCCCTGATTTTGTGTTTTGAATTTCCTACTTCACCATCCAAGAAAAAAAAGAAATAAAATGAAAACTATTTGTCAATTGAACACACTGCTCATTATATATTTTTTTAATTTTATATATTTTTTCATACAAAACAACAATCTATATGAATCAAGTTGCTGTTCAAATATTTCATATTTCTTACACGATTATAAAAACATAATATTTCAACATAGAATATTTGAAAATTGCCAGATTCTTATTGAAATCTTGACCCAGTATTTTCATATTGATTCATTATTTTTTTAAGTTTATTTATTTTGCAAGAGAGAGAGAAAAACAGAGAGAGGGAGAGAAAGAGAGAGTAGGCAAAGGGAGGGGCAGAGAGAAAGGGAGAGAGAGAGAGAATCCCAAGTAGGATTCATGCTGTCAGCACAGAGCCTGACACAGGGCTCAACCTCACAAACCATCAGATCATGGCCTGAGCAGAAACCAAGAGTCAGATGCTTAACCGACTGAGCCATCCAGACGTCCCAACTCATTATTTTCTATTGAGGAAACTAAAGCCTTAGAAGATTGAAGAACTACTTCGAAGTCATATATTTCTGGAAAGTAATAAATAATATTAAAATACTAAATACAAGGATTATAAAGAATATGAAGATATTGCATATTAAGGAAATAAACAAATTTCATATTAATTATTTTTTCTTAAACAATATTTTAATTGAGATATAATTCACATACCATATACTTTATAAATTTAAAGTGCACAGTTCAGGGGAGTCTGGGTGGCTCAGTCGGTTAAGTGTCTGACTTCGGCTCAGGCCATGATCTTGTGGTTGGTGCGTTGGAGCCTCGTGTTGGGCTCCGCGCTGATAGTTCAGAGCCTGGAACCTGCTTCAGATCCTGTGTCTCCCTCTCTCTCTCTGCCCCTCCCCTTCTCACACTTTATCTCTCCTCTCTCCTTCAAAAATAATAAATAAAAAAATTTTTAAATAAATCATATAGTGTACAATTCAGTGGGTTTTCATATATTTACAGGGTTATACAACCATCACCACTATTTGATTCCAGAATACTTCCATCACCCCCAACCAAAAAAAAAAAAAAATTGCTGTATCCATTAGCAATCACTCCCATTCTTCTCTGGCAGCGATTAATCTATTTTCTGTCTCCATGAATTTGCTTATTCTGGACATTTGACAAAAAAGGAATCATAATATGGCCTTTTGTATATGGTTTCTTTCACTTAGCATGATTTCAGGGTTCCTCCATGCTGTAGCATATACCAGCACATTTTTTTTCATTTTTATGGCTGAATAATATTCTATTGCATGATTCTACCACTTTTTAAAATTCATTCGTCAATTGATGGACTGGTCATTTGGTTATACTTTTTGGTTCTTATGAATATTGCTGCTATGAACTTCACAAATAAGTTTTTGTATGGTTATATGCTCAGTTGTCTGGGGTATATACCCGGGAATTAAATTGCTGGGTCACATGGAAATTCTATGATTAGCTTTTTGAGGATTGGCCAAACTCTTTTTCCCAAAATGGCTGTAGCATTTTACATTCCCATCGGTAATGTATGAGAGGCTCCCTACTTCCTTTCAATCTTTGCCAACACTTGCTATTATTAGGCTTTTTAATCTAGTCATTCTAAAATGCGTGAAACAGTATCTCATTGTGGTTTTGATTTGTAGTTCTCTAATAACTAATGACGTTGATCATCCTTTCGTGTGCTTCTTGACCATCTGTATATCTTCTTTGGAAAATGTCTATTCAAACTCTTTGGCCATTTTTAAAAATTAGCTTGTTTGTATTTTAGTCATTGAGCTGAGGTCTTTTTTATATGTTCTGAATACTAGTCCCTTATAGATATATATGTTCATAAATATTTTGTTCCCATTCTGTGGGTTGTCTTCCACATTTGTATAGAGTCCTTTGAAATACAAAAGTTTTACCATTTGCTAAAGTCCCATTTATCTATTTTCATTCTGATTGTGCTTTTTGTGTCAAATCTGAGAAATCATTGCGTGGCTCAAAGTCACAAAGATTTATAGCTATGTTTTATTCTAAGAGCTTTATTGTTTTTAGATCGTTTACATTCAGGTCTTTGATCCATTTTCAGTTAATTTTTGAATATGTTGTGAAGTAGGAGTCCGACTTCATTCTTTTGCATGTTGTGGATACCCAGTTGTCCACATTTATTGAAAAGACTATTCTTTCCTTATTGCATTCTCTTGGTTCTTATTCATTATATGACACTGCTGTGTTGGGCCTCGTCACCATCACATACTGCTAAAGCAATTTCCTTGTCTGTGCCAGTGTTTCCCTTTCTTCTCTGGCCTCAGCATTTGGCTTCAACCACAGATAGAAGTCATTCTGACAATCGCTAAGGATGTTTTCATAGCCACTTTAAAGCATTCCATTATTCTTTCAATCATTGTTCTATCGCTCTTCCCTGCTTGGTCTTTTTGATCAAAAGTTGTCAGGAGGCTTCAATAAACTACAGAACTGCCTGAACGGAGATGAGATCACCTTCCTTTTGACTTTGTCAGTTTGGCACAAAGACAAATGTTCTAAATGAAATTAGTTGAAAAAAAAGTTAATAACTTACCAAGGGTATATACACATGGTCATCACAATAATGTACCAAAATGTTGAGAGCGACTTTTCAGAAAAAAAATTATTGTGTTTAATTTGTGGTTCTGTTCTCAGAGTAAATGCTTGGGCTCTAAAGACCATGGGTTCACTGTTTGAAGGAAGTGTATTTAGAGCAGGTGAGGACATCTGGATTTCATTAGTGTGTGACACCAGCCCAAACTGAGGAGTGTTTAGAACAATGATAGTCCTGTCAGATTTAAAATAGGACACCTTAAGTAAGTCACTACAAATACATTGTTTAGCAAATTACTTGTTACCTAGCGAGCGTTTAATAATAATAATAGTTTGCTTGTGGGAATCCCAGCTCACTAGTTGCCACTGAACTGCCCAGTTAATAACTGTGTACATGTCTCTTACAGCTTGAAATTATCGACAGCTGATTAAACTAGCACTTTCTAAACAAACTCAGGAATTCTTTTTCATTTACTCTAGAAGTTTCATTAATTGATAAAAAAAAAAAACGAGGTTAGCGATGAGATACTAATACATGCCCACAAGAATAGCTAACATTTTAAAAAACTTACAATACCAAACACTGATGAGAATGTAAAGCAACTAGAACTCTGAAACATTGCCGGAGGAAGTAGAAATTAGTATAATAATTGGGAATCCTGCCGTTACAAATTGGAGCTAATCATGTGCTTATTCCATGATTCAAGAATAATTAGTTCATGTGACCACCATAAAACATGTAGAAAAATATTAATAGCAGCTTTAGTCATAACAGCCCAAACTGGAAACTACCTATACCCAATAACAAGAAAATGGATAAATGAATTGTGTGTGCCCATAAAATAGAATACTACACAGCAGTAAAGACTAGATTACAACCATAGACACGCAGCACATACTCTCTCAGACACAACACGGGGCACCTTTGTGGCTCAGTCAGTTACGTGTCTGACTTCGGCTCACATCATGATCTCATAGTCCATGAGTTCAAGTCCTGCGTCAGGCTCTGGGCTGACAGCTCTCTCTCTGCCCCTTCCCCGTTCATTCTCTGTGTCTCTCAAAAATAAACAAACATTAAAAAAAATTATAAAAAAAAAAAGAAACCAGACACAACAAAATATACTGCATATTGCTATTTATATTAAGTTCAAGAGCATGCAAATATAATCCAAGATGTTAGAACACAGAAATCAGAGTAGTGATTACTTTGGGGGAGGTATTGACTGAAAGGTGAGGAAAATTCTGTGGTATGGGAATATTCTGTGTCTTGAGCTGGGTATTACAGAGATGTACACAGAGGAAAAATAGACCAACCCACGCATTTACAATCAGTGCACTCACTTTATGTACTTTACTCACATATGATGGAACTTCGATACAATTTTTTTTTAAACAAGGTGGGAGAAGTGCCCCAGGCAAACAGAGAAATTTTCAAACCTTTTAAAACATGAAACACAAGTCTGCATCTCATCTACATGTAACACGGAAACAGAATGAAGAATCTAAAGCAAAGGAGCCAGAGAACGGTTACCTGTTCTCTGAAAAACGAGGTGATGAAGACACCAGACATCATCCCAACTCCCCTACTGCCCCTCTGAGTCCACGAATCCTATGATTTCAACTCCGAGAAATAAAATGATAAACAAAAATTATCTGGTACAGAAGCAACCGAGTTCTTATTAAAATCATGGGATGTTACAGAAAAAAAAATCCTAAAATTCTAAAGGTCATTTCTTTTGCTCTCCCACAAACTCCCTTCTCATCCAAAGAATCCATCAATATTCAAGTTCAGCCACACTAAGCTAAGTCATATGTTAATTCAATTCCACTTGAATGGCTTTTACATAATCCCTAAGCAGGGACCTTGTCAAAATCTTTGCTCAGTACAATTCCTGGGACACTGCTGACATTCAGTTGAGTGTATAGTATAATTAATATCATAATAACAATAACACGCAAGGAAAATACATACCTCCTGCAGTTTGCAGAAATACCAGGCTGCAGCTAACACAGAATTTTAATTCAGAATCAACAAGGAAAAGAAAGATCGAAAGGCAGCCAGAGCAATTGGATTCAATAAATTCACAAAGTCAGCCTAAACTGCAGGAGAAACCGTACTTACTAGGCAAGCTATCCTATGGGGGACAACTAAATTAAGCAAGATAATTTCATGTTTCTAATGCATTTGCTTGACTACAATGAAGGTTGAAGTCTTAGTAGCTACATGAAGCCAAACCTTCGTCTGAAGGTGAAAGGGATTGGATGTGTGTGTGTGTGTGTGTATACATCTATGTATGTATGTCTGTTCTGTCTGTGTATATTTGAAAATGTTCAGCAGTATTGATGGGTAGCATGAGACAGGAAGAAAGGGTAATAAAACGCTTCTGTGACTAAAAAAAGACTGTCTAATTAAAGAAATGAGTTACACCTTTAGCCCCTTAGTCCCACTACAGGGGGAACTGCTGGTATAATGAGGATTAATAAACATTCCCTAAAGGTGCAAAGTTGTGGATTTTTTCCTCTGGAGAGCAGCCAACCCTCCCTATTCTCCAACCCTCAAGTCTTCAGCACACATCTGACTTTGCCAGCAGAAAGAAAACTGCTCTGGCCTGCATTTCAAAGGAACACCTGTCAAAAAGCCCCAGGGCAGGGAAGATTTTCCCCAAATCCAGGTTTCCTCCAAAAGGCTCCTTTTACAATCCCTAACGGGTGATGTTCCAACTGTGTCCCTGGACAGCCACAGCACCATCACCCTGAGAACTCAGAGATGCAAAACTCCCTCTTCCAGAAACCCGATTTACTGAATCAGAAACCTTGGGGCTGGGGCCAGGGAATCTGTGTTTTTGTTTTATTTAAAAAAATTTTTAACATTTATTCATTTTTGAGACAGAGACAGAGCATGAACGGGGGAAGGTCAGAGAGAGAGGGAGACACAGAATCTGAAACAGGCTCCAGGAGAGAGAGGGAGACACAGAATCTGAAACAGGCTCCAGGCTCTGAGCTGTCAGCACAGAGCCTGACGCGGAGCTCAAACTCACAGACCGTGAGATCATGACCTGAGCCGAAGTCGGACGCCCAACCGAGCCACCCAGGCACCCCATGGGAATGTGTGTTTTAAGGCCTCTAGATGAGCTTGAGGCATGCTCCCATTGAACTTGTTCACTTCAGTTCCACATCCTCTTCCACCTCTTCCAGTAATAACTTCCCAAGCAGTTATTACTGGCCTGGTCTCTTCTTCAGCAGCTGCAAGTCTCTTCTTGCTCTATTTATTTTTTAAAATTATTCTTCATGGTGGAGTCATCTTTCCCGCTTGCCACTTGACACAACATTACTCAAATAGCATAGTCTCCCACTAGTGCTCATTAGAATGAATGCATGGAAAGAGTTCTTCCCGTCCCCAAATCTCGCCAATATCTGTTATATTATATTAGGGCCACCACAAAGCACATGGATCTTCTGCAACCAAGCCCTCAGTATCATGTTTCAGAACATCCCACCACGGCGATATCTCACCCTCCAATGTACAATTCTCCTACCTAGTATGTGAGTTTGCATTTAAGACTCTGTAGAAGAGGGGTGCCTGGGTGGCTCAGCTGGTTGAGTGTTTGACTTTGGCTCCTGTCATGATCTCAGAGTTCGTGAGTTTGAGCCCCACATCTGGCTTGCTGCTGTCAGCACAGAGACCATTTTGGATCTTCTGTCCCACCTTCTGCCCCTTCCCTGCTTATGCTCTCTCTCTCTCTCAAAACTAAATAAATCTTAAAAAAAAAAAAAAAAAAAAGGCTGTGGCTATATTATTGCTTTATTTCTAGATAATAAAATGTGAAGGAAGTAACCAACGTGTGACATTTCTGGGTCAAGACTTTTATGAAACAGATGTGTGTCTTTTTCCCATCCACCTACTGGATGCAAACAGTGTAGGGCTAGAACCTGGAACAGCAGAATCATCCAGAAGCTTTTAAAAATGCTAATCCTAGACCTCATCCCTAGAGTTTCTATTTCAGTAGGACTAGGATGGGGCCTGAGAATTTGCATTTCTAATCAGGTCCCAGATGTGGGATCGAACTCACGAACTCTGAGATCATTGGAGAGTCATTGGTCTGAACTATTGTTCTAAAGAACGGCAGAGCCAAAAGAAGGAAGCTGCATCCCTGGGCGACTTTGTAGAGAACTGATAGCTGATCAAGAACATCGACCTCATTCCATACATGACCAAGAAATATACTTCCATTGGTTTTGAGTCAATGTGCACACGTCCTCTTTTTACCACAGTTTATCCTACCCTTAAATAATAAAATTGCCTAAAAAAGTAAATGTTGACATTTTTGAGATCTTATATAAAAATATATTTATTGGGGCACCTGGATGACTCAGTCAGTCAAGTGTTGGACTCTTGATTTCAGCTCAGCTCATGATCTCACAGTTTGTGGGATGAAGCACCGTGCCGTGTTCCACACCACCAGTGTGGAGCCTGCTTAGGATTCTCTCTCTTCGTCTCCCTCTGCCCCTCCTTCACCTGTGCACTCTCTCAAAATAAGTTTTGAAAAATTAATATATATATATATATATATATATATTTTATCTTCATTAATATAGAACAATAGACACTAAACAAACAAAACACAAAACAAAGCTCAAAATGAAATTTTATAAATCTTAAATTAGAAATAACTGATTTCTATTTTTTTCTTTTTTGTTATAGATTTTTTCAGTGTTTATCTCTTCCAGGGTTTCAACAAGATTCTTATGAACTAATCTTCCTTAGTGCAATCAAACATTTTGCTCTGTGCGGTTTTCCATCATTCAATGTCTTTTGGTGAGACCACTGGGACAAACTTGTGTCTAATTTATCTCTACTTTCCCGGTGCCTAACACAGTGCCTGGCACATGATCAAGATTCAAAAAATATGTTTGTGAGATGAACAAAATAATAATAATGAAGTATGGAAAATGGGCAAATGAATATTTTTAAAACTTGGTATTGTTAACTACCAGATCTTAGCTTCCACTTAGTTTCACAGTTGCATTTGACAGGCACTGTTGAGATGTTAGGTAAACAATAGTGGACAGAGCCAAAGTCCTTACTTTCAGAGTTTACATTCCTATGAAAAAAGACATAAACAAACAAATATCTTTAAGAATGCATCACAATCAAATAGAAACAAAACCAAAATGAGACAAGTAACAGTGAATCATAGATTCATTAGGAACATTAAAATCAGCGCTATTCTCTAAGATGCTTGACATAGAGAAAAGTAGTGGCAAATTTTATTTGGCATAAAAATGGACAAATTTCCATTGTCCTGGTAACACTTTGTATCAATAGCTTCACATCACCCATGGTTAGTTTGACAAAGCACGTAAGATGCAGTAGATCCACTGACTTGGCTTTGTCAGCCTTCAATACAAGTGCTCACCTCCTTGAACTCCCAGAGATGAAGTAAGAGGGTTGTAAGTCCAGTTAACATTGTCAGAGCTTTTGTTACATCTCAGAAGGCTACATTGTGAAAATATTGCCCCTACTCTGCAATCTGCTATACTTCCCTTTCCCTCCTCATCAGTTTCTTCTATAAATACCCAAACTGAAATGACCCTTGATGTAGAATGTCATATGGGCTACAAGCCCCACCTTTGGGTCAAATAGACCTACTTCAAGTCACTTAATTAATTGCATGGCATTGGGTAAGTCTAAACTCTCCAACATTTCTTCACTCATTGAATGAAATCATGGAGGTGACTATTTCATAGGATTTGGGGGAAGAGTATGTGCGACATTTGCATGTTAACACTTACATTGTAAATAATCATTCAAGTTGTGAAATTCCAACAAAGATGGAGAGTACGTTCAGTAGGGATTAGAAAATAAGGCAGTCACACTGACAGAGTATCAGAATTTGAAAACATAGTGGTAAAACCATTCCGAAGGCTATTGTGATGAGTTACTAAAAATAAGTTTGTTGGAACACAGGAAGGTAGAAGTCAAGGAACTTTGAGTCAGGGTGTTAGGTATTGAACACAACAGGGATGATGATAGAGGGTGGGATCAAGTGCTAAAGTTATTAAAAATGTGGAAATGTGAAGTCAGTAGATGACTGTCAAAGAAGTGTTCTTCAGTTAGATTCCTTTATTATATGCTTTTATAACACCTAGTTTTTTTCCTTTGCGCCACTCACCTAAGCTACAATTCATTCGTTCATTTATCTATTAATGTCCATCTGTAGGATAATAGGCTTCTTGAATGTTAAGAGTATAGCTTGTTCCCAAGTGATTATATTTGCTTGTAAAATACAAAGCTCAGCAGAAAGCTTAATTAATGTTGGATGGGTGGGTGGGTGGATGGATGGATGGATGGACTACTTGGCAGATAAATAAGAGATAGTACTAAAAATAAATGGCATCAAGATCAAAAGGAGAGAGCTTTCAGAATAAGGTCAACAGGATGATTATCTGCAAAACAAAATATACCTAAGAATCTAGGATTTCTTAGTGATGGTTTCCTTATTTCCTACCTCCCTATTTAATCTCCTCCTTTTTTCCAGATTAATAAACCACATATTTAGAAACTTATTTGATAATTAATAATTAGAATAAGTGCCAATCTAGCATACTACTAGAATCTCTCAGCACCATTTATCACTTTGGCAATACACATAACAATTTAAAATGTGCATGACTTTGAGGCAACAATTCCATTTCTAGAAATTTATCCTACAGATATACTCATTCAAGTATGTATGCCATACGTACAAATATTTTCTTTGCAACATTATTTAAGATACTAAAAAAAAATGGCACTAAATATTCCAAAATAGGAGATTTGTTAAACAAATAGTTGATACATTCATACAGTTGAATTTTATACACATCAAAAATATCATGACCTTGGGGCGCCTGGGTGGTTCAGTCGGTTGAGCATCCGACTTCAGCTCAGGTCACGATCTCACGGTTCGTGAGTTCGAGCCCCGCGTCAGGCTCTGGGCTGATGGCTCAGAGCCTGGAGCCTGCTTCGGATTCTGTGTCTCCCTCTCTCTCTGCCCCTCCCCCATTCATGCTCTGTCTCTCTCTGTCTCAAAAATAAACATTAAAAAAAAATTTAAAAAAAAAATCATGACCTTATCTCCATGATACACTGTTAAATAAAAGATATGTATAAAACATGAGATAATCTGCATAGAGCGATCCCATTTCTAAAATATATAAATGCGTGTTGAGGGGCACAAATATTTCTAGATAGCACTCAGCGGGGCTCCTCTCTTTTTTTTTCTCTCTCCTCTCCCTGCTCTTGTCATGTCTTATTAATGGGGAGTGGTCCTTGGTGAGACATAATGAAAAGATTCTTGTAGCATAACACAAAAACATTTGCCAGGAGAAATCATCACTTCTAGTCAGAAAAATATTGGTTTGACTTGTGGATATTTCACTCTGAAGACTATAAGACACTCCAGGTTTCTTTAGCTCTTTAGAGCTCAGCACCAAGGGGCAGGCCCTATCCTCCTACTCCAGGTGATCTAGGTACTTGAGCATATGTGTTTTCAATGAGAGTAACAGGGATCACCCGGGGCTTGTGGAGGAGGAGAAGGAGTAAACCAGAGGGAGGAGAATAGGATCCCTATGATTACATCCCAACTGGATCTGTATGAACTGACAAGTGGCACGAACACAAAGTAAAGACTGCTTTGCTCCACTCTTGGTGTTGTAGACTCTGGGTCTGGAGTTCTTTCTTGTCCAGCAAGAAAGTAGGATGCAGGATTAAAAATGCGGGAGAGAGTAATGTCCGGGAGGAGACAAGAGCCCGGAGTAAGGGTCTTTGCTCCATTTTTATTAGGATCAGAAGGCTTACAAGTGTGATAGGTGTGCACAGGGAGACAATGAAACCATGAACATTCACTCATGGGTATGGGGAAAAGGGGGTTTTGGAAATATGTGGTGTTAGGTGTTTGGGTCAATACAAAACAAGATTCTGATGCTGTATGGAAGGTTGTTTACAGTAAACATGAGGCCCCCACATCTGTTTACCTAAATTGGACTAGGGGACAAGAAAGACAGAACATGTTACCTCAGGGTGAACCAGGCAACTTTCTTTTGCTACTTAGCTCAGCTCTGGACAACTTTGCCCCTTGAGGTCAGTCTAGAGGCCTCTTTACCTCTTTACCTAATTTGGTCCTTCCTTCCTGTGAAAGCAGCTTTCTGCTATTATACTGACTTGGGGGGCATTTCCACCCTGAATACCTAATCTTGTTTACCTCATCTTAGATGTTTTCACCCTGAGACTTCCTACTCCTATACCTTTGTCCTATACTGGGAGCCTTTGTGCCCTTTACCTAGTCTTACTTACCTAGTCTTATTTACCCAAACTTGGGTGTATGCATCCTATGGCTTTCCTATTGTTTATGCCTTTGTTAACCCATCAGTGCAAGCTCAGGGAATTCCTAAGCTTATTCCCCACACCTTGGGACTCCAGAGGTAACTGTGTGGATACTGGTCTACACTTCAGATGCTCCTGGTGTAACAAAGTGGTAAAATATGTATGTTTACATATATAATTGCATATGTAAAAAAAAATTTTAAGATACAAGCCAAGCTGTTAGTAGTGATTGTTCTTGCGAAATAGATGGTTTCCTTTTGGTGGGGGAGAGGGAAGGTCCAATGCGATGAAGATCATAAGGGAACTTCATAAACCTTGACATTGTCTGCATGGTTTATGGCAATTATGTCCCATAATTTAAAAAGGAAGAGGGATTTTTTTTTCTTAAAAGAGCTTAACCAAACTGCAGCTTGCTTGTATATTAACAAGGCCCAAGCAGGAGAAAGAGGTCCTAATGTCAGTTTGACTTTCCCAAGGATGGCGCCTCTGTCATTAGAGTTGCCCTCAAATTTGGAATAAAATAGTTCTGAAATCTTACCAGAAAAGTAATTGTTCCACCGCCTTGGAAAAGACCATTTAGCTGTGCAAACAAATGAAATAGGCATATCATAAGTTTTCACAATCGCTTTCACAAAAAAAAAAGAGATCTCACACAGCACACTTCCCACTTCCAACACTATCGATTAACTCTATTCATCCACACAGTACATGAATTTGTACTATTATGATCTAATTTAAATATTGTGAGTACTTTCAAAATAAATTCTGTGATTCTCTATGGTATTCAAAGGCTCCAGCTTATAGTCTTATAGAACAAATTACTCCTTTTACATAAGTGGACTCCCAAGGCTGTAGGCATTAAAGTCACAAAAGATCACCACTTAATAATTACAAAACTCTATATTCCTATTTCTACACTAGATTGCAAGTGCTCAGAAGGCCAGATGGAGTCTTTATTATTATTATTATTATCATTATTATTTAATTTTCTAAGTTTGTTCATTGATAAAGTGTAATGTTTCAATTCTATTCATCTAGCTCCTGTTTTTTGGGAAGCTTAATTTATTACGACACCTGCTATAATGTGGAAAAAGGAGAAGAGATGGAAAAAAACCTCAACCTATAGATTTGGTTCTTACAAATAGCTTTATAGGAAGGTTGGCTGGAGATTCTGTGTTTAATTCATGGCCCATGTGATTCCTTCCCCTAGACCATGGAGCCAAGACTTGGTTAATCAAGACTTGGCTCTTGTCAGGAATTTTCTAGGCCCCTTAAGGCTTCTTGCATGGTTTCACCTAGAATTGCCCCCTGCCATTGATCCAACAAAAAAGTAAGTGCCTAACAACAAAATCATGAAAAATGGGTATAATTTTCTATTATAAATATTAAAATAGATCTTATCAAATATTAAGTTTTTAAAAATAATATTTAAAGTTTGGAATTAATATATTTTTTGTTTATTTCAACGTATACTCGTGTTCCATTTTTTTTTTTTCCTGTAAAACAGCTTCCCCATACTTCAGCCAGAGAGCATGACTCTAAAATGAAGAACTCGTGACTGCGTGTGGGAAGGAAAAGACTAAAATTAGATCAACAAGCTCTAATATTAGGGATTTGTTTGAAAATGCCACTTTTAATGAGAACTAACAAAGAAATTCTCTGAAAACGAATCGATTTATTTAGCATGTTGGAGTTCTGTCCTATCCTAACAGAAGAAATAGCCAGCCTTTCTGGATTATTTTTGAAGTTGAAGAGTCAGGTTCCGAAGAAAAAGGAAGTATTCGTCCACAATCACGTAGAGAAGAAAACTTAATATTTGACCCGAAGGCAAAAGAGACTGACCAGGACAGAGATAGGACAAAAATAGAGAAACCTAGAGAGATACACTTGCTCAATCGGTCAGGCTTCTAAGACGCTCCCCGGTTTCCAGCTAAATAGTTAACACACAAACAGAATTAGATGTTACACACCGCATTTAGATAGGGTACTGTGTCACCATGGTAACTGGTTTTGCTTAAACATAGCTCTGCATGTACGTAGTCCAAATTAGCTACAGAAGACACACACACACACACACACACACACACACACAGAGTATTCCTGGAGCTTATATAACATTCGCCTATCAGTTATATTTTTCTGAAATGGGGTATTTGGGTTCATGTCTGTAAATGGACTTTCTTTAAAACTTTCCTTTCTAGATAGCATGCCTCTGATCACTCAGTTGTTGCGATATCAGAAGCAATGTTTCAGATAAAACTTCAGGTGATAATCAACATGTGAAAAGAATAATCTGTGCTGGTTTTGTCAGTAAATTCTTAGTGCGTAGAATACAAATTGTAAAACCTACCACTTTAGCTTCTTACCTTTCAAATGCTATTTTATTTGGCTCATCCTTATGGAGTATTTCGGGTCATTTTTCTTGAAAGATTATCCCCAAATAGCATTCCCACCCCCACTGACTCCTCCTTATGATAAAATTGCTAAGAAAACAACTTAAAGCAAATTGAAAGAACTTTTTAAAAGAAAGGAAGTTGCCACAACATGGTATCCAAACCAAGAAATATCCCCAGCATTCTTCTAATAATTTTGCCTAGATTTATCTAAAGGAAAGGAAAAATAATTTATTGGTTCAACTCCTTTACATGGCACTGTTAAAAGCATGTTATTCTTTTTACTTGTCAAGACTCTATTTCTCTTCTTTTTCCCTCCTCTTATTTTCTGAGAAGAGAATTAAATATGATACACTTTGGGGGAAATTACATCATTGACTGTTTTACAATTTTCAAGACCACTTCGATTTTTGTACTAAAACGGCATAATGTCTGTAGTGTGAGTGCTTATTTGTCTGAAAAGAGGGAAAACTAATCATATATCCACCTACTGAACACCAGTGTATTTCTCTTTCTGCTTGTGGCTGTAGGATGTATTCACAGTTTGTCGAGTGTCCCTTTCATTCAAAGGAAAATAGCTACCATTTAATTGAGCCCCAAGTATGTACCAGGCACTTGGTGGGAAATCTAGCAATGCCATGCCATTGAATGCTCACCAAACCTTGCAATGTGGGTGTCATTATCTCTACTGCAGAAAAGGGAACTAATGCTCAGAGGGGGTCAGTTATTTTCCCTATTTTACACAGCTTATAATTTGGCAAAGCTGATATACAAATGCAGATTCCAGAACACATTTGCTCAGGAGATACTCAGCCCATTTATAACGATGCCACTACTAAGAAGCAGCAGATAAGGGCTCTTCTGTGTTGGATTAAGTTGGATTGGCTGCATTCTTTCACTAGAACTCTCTTCCCTCTGTTGGAGCATCATCACTGCGATCCCCCGGAGGACCACTGGGAGGCAGTGGAAGTCTGAACCCAACATCCCGCCTCCAAGTCCTCACCCTTGGCTTGCTTTCAGCTGGAGTCTCTATCTTTCCAAGGAAGTGAATATATATCACTTTCTACCTTCCCAAGACCTTCGAGACTCAAATGCGCTGAAATACTTCTTGAAATTGTTTAAGGACATGAAATATCCTGACCTTAGTATACAATGAGAAGAAGTAAGAGAGCCATTCAGCAGAAGTTTCTGAAAGCAAATCAGAAATAGCAGTGCCTAAGGAAATGGAGGCGGTGGGGCAGGCCCATGCCATCAACTCGCAAGGTCCAGAGAGTTGGGAGTGGGGGAGAAGCTAACATCAGCCTTCCAGAATGGTAGAAGCAATCGCGAGAGTGGGCTGAGAGGGATGGAAGGCTAAAGGAGAGGACAAGAACACCTGCTCGTGCCAGTGATGTGGCAGACATGTGGTAGGAAGGAAATCCACAAGTCCTTGAAAGCCAGAGCTGGAGACGACCCTCAAGAAAATCTTGGCCAGTGGTTGTCACACTGTGTCCCAAAGGCACCTAAGTGGGTGTAGGGAAGGCTCCCAGTGAGGATCCTGGGATCCTTTGGAGTTTCTGCATAAGGTTTTATTTTACAAAAGAAACCCATAGCTTTAAATATTTTGCAAACTGCTTTATAAATGAGGAAATGGAGTGGTGATCTCTTATATATTTCTTTCTTCAGCAATGAGCAGATTGTTGGAGCATATTCCTTTCCATAGTACAGATAGTTATGTCTGTGATGTTATGCAGTACCACAGCCCAGCTCTGGAAACCTGAGAAAAGGTGTGGACATCAGGGGAAAAAACAATCAATGCAATAGCCCGAGGTCTACGCCTCAGCTCTCCCAAGATATCTTGCTGTTACGTGCCTTGAGACAAATCAATGACAGACAACCTGCCTTTATTTTCTCTTTAAAATAAAAGCTGCAATATCAGACTCCTTCATTAGAAACATTCAAAGGGTGCAGTTGGCTGTGTGCGTGATCAAGAAAGGGGCACGGGCAAAGGGCTAAAGGAAACACAATTTCATGTTAAGACGAGTGATTCTTATACTATTAACTCAAAGCGGGAAGCGTTAATTCAGCCAGAGGATTGAAAAAATACTTGACTGAGGCATGAACCAACCTCACAGTTCTTTATATGGGCAGGAATTAAAACCAGAATAACCTCTCTCTTGCAAATCAATGTGCAAAGTTTTCCTAAGAAAAGTTTCCATAATTGAGGGCAACAGAATATTTTAGAGAAAAAAGCACCAGCTTTCAACCCAGACATTCCTGAGTATGAATCTAGCACTGTCAGTTCTGGTTGTACACCTTTGACCAAGTTATGGTCAAGGCCCTTTGAGGGCCTCACGTTCCTGTTTGGAAATGCCTGCGGGACTATTTCGAGCATTAGAGAGAATATGGGGGGTGCATCTGGCATGTGTCTGACATTATTATATTGTGTGTTCTTGTTGTTTCTGTTGTCATTGGACTTGAAAACAAGAATTCAGCGTCATATAATATTCAACAACTTAAATTCACAGGTCACCATTAGAGGAACAGTTAACTATCTCCCTATACAGTAAAGTTAACATATATAAAGGTCTTTGGAAAACTTTCTTCAAATGCTAGTCATATCACACGTGCCATTTCAATAATAATTCAAGTAAGATTCAAATATCCTAATTATGAAGGAAAAGGGAAAAAAAACTAATTCATACAGTCAATATGGAGAATAAAACATCAGAAAATTATAATAGTAATAATAATAATCTTACCTGGTAAAAATGTGATACAAAAAATGGAAATGTTAACCCCTTGCCTAAGAGAGTGAAGTGACTTGAATGATTTTTCCCATAGTAAGGATATTGTTTTTAACGTTTATTCATTTTTAAGAGAGAGCGAGTGCGCGCGCACACGAGGGCACACACGTGTGACTGGGGGAGGAGGACTGGGCAGAGAGAGATGGGGGTTGGGGAGAGGGAACAGAGGATCTGAAGCAGACTGCACTGACAGCAGTGAGCCCAATGTGGGGCTCAAACTCATGAACTGTGAGCTCATGACCTGAGCCAGAGTCAGATGCTTAACTGACTGCACCACCCAGATGCCCCATGGTAAGGATTTTATTCTGGTTCTACAGCCAGTTTCATCTAGCAGGGAGATTCTCTTTGGCAGTGGATGTCTTGAGTACCATGGAGAGAAAGATTCTGAAGCTTCTCAGAAGGAAGAAAGTATCATGAGTGTAGGAATGGAGAGGCGATCAGCATCATGGCACAAATGTCAGGTATAGACTGTCTCTGCTCCAGGCTAGGTAGGTGTTAAGAAAAGTGAACCCATGAACCAAGCCCCGATTTTGTGCCTAATGTTTCACCCATCAGATCATCTTTCTTCACTGCAAAGAGTGTACTTGGTACAGAACTGACTGTAGAGCCCCAACAACTACCGCAATAGATTGGGGAAGTGTCAATTTATAGGAAGAAAAAGCAGGAGAGAAAGTTCACAGAGAAGTTGGGGAAGGAACAAACCAGGTTAGTGAAGTTGGACAGGAGTCACTTGCTATCCTTAGCACTCATTCAACAATGCAGCTTTCATGCAACAGGTTGGAGTCTTCTTAGGGCTATTGTAAACTCCTGGAATAACCTTAGTTATTGGGACGAGTAGTGTTGGGACAAAGTTCATTTGAAATTAAGCTATACAGAAGAATATGATCTGAGCCAATTTTCTCAAGAAACCCCAGAGGGCTAGGGTTCAGAGTAGCCAAGAGCTTCGCCAACCAGCACTAAGGTTTAGATGCTCCAGAGTTATTACTGGGTCAAGGAAGCCAATTACAACATGTGCTCTTACAGAAAAAGAACGAGGAAGAGAGAAGACTTGGAAGATCTTCTTAGAGTGACTGTGGTCGTAAGAGAGTGAAAATAGAGATTTTGTGCATGTTGAGGTTTTTCTAGAGCAACAGGCAAAATAATCCAAAAAAAAAAAAAACACCTCTTTTTTGTTTGTTTGTTTCTATAGAGATTGTTGGAGGACAGGTCCTCTGACCCCTGATGTTAGAAAAGTCCATCAGTCTGATAATGCATCTCTCGTGAATAGAAATTACAGTTCTCAAAATCTAAGCTGTGTGGCTCTCAGGGTGTGGACCATATAGATTGAGGGCTACTGCTGGTCACCCAGCTCAAAATGTATCAGCCAGGCCCTTGGGTTCTTCGGGGATAGGTTGCTAATGGAATCCTCAGTGCTTCTTTTATAAAGCCTGGTTTCCTAGTTATGGCTTTTGGGGCTATAATTAGTTGCTAAAGATGACATTTTTTCTTTTGCAAGTAAGAGGCCTAGAATGAGTATATGAAACCACTCTATTTGAATAAGTGCATCAATTTAGTATCTTGAAGTAAACAAGGTTAATGAATTGATGCATTCTGTGTAGTCCCTGAACATAATTAAATTCAAACATTGCCCAGGAGGGAGTCGTGTCGCTGACCGCCTTTCACAAGGACAGCACCAGGGAAAATAGCAGCCTGCACACTAATTATTAAATCTTACCTCTTCATCAGGGAGAAACAATGGATTAACTATTTTAAAGCACATTGGACCTCAGGGTTGCTATGCCTTTCTGTTATACATATTCACCAAACACTCTGCTTTCACTATGCTCCCTACAGAGTTAAAGTTTGTCCTATGTCCTACATACCTATGTTTTCTCAGGCAACATCACTGCCTGGAATTTTTTTTTTAATTTATAAACAGAATGTTTTCTTATCTTGGCTCCTGAGTTGATCGTGGGATCTCCATTCTTTTTCCAGTCTCTCAATCTTGGGAGCCCCCAGTGAGTGTCTAATCAATAGCGTGTTTAGCTATCAGACAGATGCTACCATTTTTCTAGTCGTTCACTCTACTTTTAGATCCCTATTCACATATCTGCAATCACAGCCATTAAAATCTTAAAAGCCCTATAAAAAAAATTTGCCATCGTTTCTTCAGGCTTGAGTACTGTGTCTGTTGCCAACCAAAGTCAGACCCACCAACCACACTGACCGTGAAAGCTCTGTGTCCACTCATCCTCTAAGACTAGGGTAGTCAGATTTCACAAATAAAAATACAGAGAAGCAACAAATAAATGTTTCATGGAAATACATCCTAAATATTGTATACCAATATACTAAAAAAATTGTGTTTATCTGAAATTCAAATTTAATTCAGTGTTCTGTATTTTACCTGGCAACTCTATCTAAGACATATAGAAAATGTGTGTTTCCTTCCCACAGTAGTATCATAAAGTCATTTTTATTTTTTAAGTGCTTATTTATTTATTTTGAGAGAGAGAGTGTGTGTGTTAACAGGGGAGGGGCAGAGAGAGAGGGAGAGAGACAATCCCAAGCAGGCTCCCTGATGTCAGAGCATAGCCCAATGCAAGGCTTGATCCCATGAACCACGAGCTCATGACCTGAGCCAAAATTAGGAATAAGAATCTTAACCAACTGAGCCACCCAGAAGCCCCATTTTTATAATTTTTATCAGCCCCGTTTTATTAAAGAGGAAACAGGTTTACAGTGTCAGTCCACTAGTCCTGCCTAGGTATCTGATTTCAGTCTCGTGCTCCTAAATCCTCCCTGCACTGCTCAGTCTTTCTTCTGTACTGCTGCATATACCACATCTCTGCTACATAGAGATCACCCACATTGCCAAACGGGGGAACATTAAACATACAGCATATAGATGAGTGGAATTTTAAGGTAAGAGTGACAAGACCTTGGTATAATCCAAGAGTAACCTACATTTGCTCTAGATTGCACATCTAAATGAGGTGGGCTTTAGTTGCCAGGGAAACCAGCTGACCTGAGTATCAAAAATGCAATAAGGCTTTCATATTTTTTAAAATATGCATCCATTCTGGAACTGTTCTCTCTCACCCTTTTGATCAATGTGCCACTAATCCTAAAGCCCAAATCCCATGTCCTTCATACATTTTTCTTCCCTGGCTGGGAAATGGGTAACTAATAAAAACACTTCACCTGCTATTTCCACCTACTTCCTGGCTGCCTGTTCTCTTTACTCACTTGTGATGCTATCCAAACAGAATTTTGTAGCCTTTCTTTTTCAATAACTAATAGACAAATGAGTCGAGGATCTGTCCTGACCAGCCATTGGCTGTGGCCTCTTTGAGCGAACCAGTAGAAACTATGCTCCACACTAAAGAGATTATGAAAATAACCCCACTACTTTGAGGTCGTTCACTTGGAGAAAGAAATTTGTATGTCCCTCAAAGAACAAGGATTCACTTCCTTTCACCTGGTTGTATTCTGGAGACACACACACATGTGTGTTGGATACAGGAGCAGAACCTCCTCTATGAACCATCTAAGAAGGTTAGAGCCTTCTCGTACTTATATCTTTACTATATTTGACATATTTTATTATACTTTTTTTTCAATTATTTATTATACTTCTTTTACTCAATGTGTTTTTGAAAACCAAAGATAAGTTGGCATGTTTACTTAGCAACCACTGGCTAAGAGAAGCTTTCAATGTTTCAAGTGCTATAAAATATAATTGAACACTCAGGCTAGGACCTTTGAATTTTCACTTACACTTAGATGGGAGCTTCAGGCTCAAGGAAAACTGTTCCTTTTCCAAGGATTCTCCATTTGTCAATAGCAACTACCTTAAACAGGTCTTTTGCATGGATAAAGCATGTCCTAAGACTTTCTTTTCAATAAAGAATCTTATATTCTCAGATGGCAGGGGCTTACCATATTTTTGTCCAAAACATATTGGAACAGGGGTTGAAAATTATTTTCTAGTCACTTCCTGGAGTACTGTGTTGAGGAAAATACTTGAACCGTGTTTGGGCTCTAGAAAATGGTTTTATGAAGGGTCAGCCATGTTTCCCATGGTTGCATGTTTGGAGTTAAAAAGCACACAGGCCTTGTATTTAATATGCTTGTATTAGAAGCATAAATTGACTACATGAGACTGGAAATCAACTTCAGATTCCTGGGATGAGACAGCAGCATTTGTAGCTTCATCTCCTCCTCAAACTAACTGACCAGGACACTTGCTGAGGAGAGAAATGCTGATGTCTGTCTCTAATACTTTGCCATCTTCATCCGAAGGGACTTGACTTAGTTGTTCATAGATGCTTGCTCACTGTTCTGATAATTTGCTTGAACCAACACTACCAAAGTATAAAGTTCTTCGTGGAATACTAAGAATACACTCCCTTTCTGCCTAGGAATTGGACACTTTTTCAGAAGCTGGCCCAAGATAGATTCAACTGACAGGCAGCATATCAAACCCAGATCACCACCACCAGCCAGGTGACAAGTCCTTTCTTGTTAAAAAAGGACCTGAGCTCCTGCCTAGGTCTTTTTTCCCTCAAGATTAATTTTCCTGGGAAGCTCCTTTGTCCTCCTGCAAGCAGACTTCACATAGTTGTTCAGAGACGCCCAGACAGGTGTTAATTCCATTTAGACCCATGCTGCGATATCTGGGCAGAATTTCCATAATCAGCTGGGTGAGGTTCACTATGAGTAATCAGTTGGTTATCTGCGACTTCCTTAGACATTCAGAAAACAGAAGTAGGATTATATTGGCCAGGTAACTTCCAAACTATTTCTTTAACATCTATGAAGATTCCTGGACCTGGGTAGTTTCCAGTTCACATGACTCCATGGATAGGACAGTTCCAGCACTTCTAAAGTGTTGTATACGATGAAGATATTTAGTCTACTCTTGAGTGACCCTCTAGGATCTAATGGCACTAAATTCTCAGGAAGCAACCTAGCCTGATAAGTGTGCCTTCCCTGCCTTTAATGTTGCCTAAAGGTAGACCCAATATTTCTGAATTGAGTTGGAGCTAACCTGCACAATGGCATTGGTTCAGAGGGTGGGTTGGGGCTGATCACATCCCAGACCTCACTCACCAAGCCATGTGTTCAACCCAAGTCTTCACTGGTCCAGAAGAAGAATAAAGGTGCCAGATGGGCTAGAAGTAGCTCAAGTTAAGTCACTAGTTCTGTGAATCCTCTGGGTAGATAAAGATATTTTGAGTAGACCCATGCCAAATCAGAACCCCTAGCTTTTGTCTGAACAGCTTCACCAGGTTGAAAACCAAAGGGAGATGAGATAGAAAATTAGACCCATGTAGTTGAAAATCTTTGTTTCTACATTTTTTTTCCTCCTTGTGCTTGTAACAGAGGTCTTCAAAATGACAAAAGGACTCAAAACTAAAAGTACTATTTGCAGATTATACTTTTTGGAGGAGGGCTGTTGTGGTATAGTACAGAACACTAAAGACAGAGGTCCTGGCCCACCTGAGCTTCAGAGTCTTTACCTATAAAATAGTAAAATATAGGCTGCACAGGCACTTTAAGAGATATCTAGAAATAACTTTTCTATCTAGAAAGAACTTTTATAAGTTCTATAAAAATATGAAGGAGGATGATAATCACACTCTAAATACATATGGTAGGTTTACATTTTTCAATGATTTTTGTTTTATTTCAAATAAGAAAAGTGACAAGTTTTAAATACTGCAAACTGTTTCCAAATTTTTAAGCATCAGATAACACCGTGGAGAGAGGCATGGTCTCACTTTAACCCCATTAGCAAAGAAAACAGCTTGCTTCCTCTTTCTTAGGATGACCCAATAATCAAAATATGTGCAGGATACCAGGTCATACCAAAGTGAGATCCATTAGGTTTAAAACCTAGAAACAAAAAATAAGCCATGAAACAAAGGGAAATATGTTCAATTCATAGAGTAAAGAAGTAATTTTCTCCCCAATCATTGGCTATAATGAAAGTAAACACTGAAATATGAGAAAGGCTCTCAAATAGAAAAAGATCACAGTACAACAAAGCAAGGATACTCAACTAATAGCCTCTGCAATGTGCACCATTAATGCTGTATATCTTGTTAGTGATATTGATATGCTTTTAAAAATGATACAATACAATTTCAAATCTGAGTGTCTTTCTCAAAATTGTATAACCACATCAAGCCCTCCAGCCTCATTTTTGTTTCTTTTAAGCAGACATTAGTCACCAGTGTAATGAAACAAATTCTTTACTAATAAAATTTACACTTGAACTATCCATGCAGAGAAGGTAACACTAAAAACGAGAGGAGGGAGGGGCTTGAAGTTGGGAGGTTTTCATTATCTTTTCAAAGGAATGGAAGGCCACTAATGGGATGTGATTTGAGATATGTTTTAAGAACATTGATTTGGGAAATAGTATAAGGGAAGCTGAAGGAAGAGAAACTGGAGATAGTTAATTATTACAAAGTAGCCTGTTGGTGGGATGGCAAGCCAAAAAAGAAAAGAGATAGCTTATTACAATGGTCCTAGGCTCACTTATTCATTTGTTAAATATTTTGAGTTCTTGAATGTGCTGGTTATGAGCTAGACACAGAGGATACCTTAATGTTAAACAAAAAGCTAGTGAGGGTGATACTAAAATAATTATTTATACAATTTAGTATATAGTAATAGATATAGATGATTTATATAAAGGTAAGGGCAATATTTTTATAAAATCATAAATAAAGGCTACTGATAAGAGTTATGAATCAGGCAAGGCATCCTTGATGAAATGACATTTAAGATAAATAAAAATAGTGGAAGGAATTAACTAGGCAAAATGGCAGGGAGTGAGTACAGGGGAAAATGTTGACAAACATATTTCAAGCAGAGAAAATATCCTGTGCAAATGTGCAAATGCCCTGTGGCAAGAGCAAATGATTGAAAAAGAATGTATGGTTGCAACTAGAGTACAAGAGAGAAAAAACTAGACAAATAGGTGATGCTCATGTAATACATCAGATGGTGGTTAGGTATTTAGAAGAAAAATAAAGAATAAGAGGAATAGAGAGAGAGATCAGGGCGCAGGGTAACATTTGAGCAGAAACTAATGGGTGGGTACCTGCGGATAGAACTTTCCAAGTAGCAAATCAGCCTGTTTCCTGAAGTGAGAGCCTGCTTGCTGTATGCTAGGAAAAGAAAAGATACCATTCTAGCTTCTGTAGAATGACCAAGGGGGAGAACATTGGAAATGAGGCCAGAGAAATAGTAAGGACCATTGACCACTACTCTGTGTGACACTGAAGGGTAGCGAAAGATATTTTTCACAGAAAAATTTCATAATCTTGTTTTTTATATAAGTCATTCTGGCTACTGTGTGAGAAACATAGTTTCTTCTGCAGGAGCAGAAGCTGTGGTGACTTACGTAAAAGGAGAGATCAGGGATGACTCCTCAGCACCTGACCCCCGCACCTGAGGAGCAGTGGTATTCGTGTAGACCAGCTATACTGGAAGAGGAGTGGACTTCTTGGACTGGTAGCAGAGGAATCACTGAAGGGGAGGAGAGCATGAAACACATCTTGGGCATTTGAGAGTTTGATCCAAGTGGATCCACTTGGATCCACATCCAAGTGGAGATGCAACTGTAGGAGTCACCGGTGAACAGAGGATAACTGAAGTTGTGTGTGTAGAACAGATTGCCTGAGAAGAGAGAATGCACTGACAAGGCAAGAGGTGTCTAAGACCCAGTCTTGAACCATACAAGGGTTCACTCATGAATAATAATCGTGCTAACAACAATAATAATGCATAAACATAAGAGGAGAAAGAGGAAAACCTGAGTTGCAGCAGCATATACTGAGTGCTTATTATCTTCCAGGAACAAATCTTCATGCCTCCCATGTATTAATTTATCCTCACAATAACCATATCTGGATTCTTTCACTCTCTTTATTTCAATAAGTTCCATTATTTAACTAGGATAAAAATTTCTGTCATCAGCTCTCTATTAGTTTTCTATAGTCATCTGCAGACTCACATTGCACTTTATTTCAAGAAAAGCTTTATTATTCATATTTTTAGACATTTTTGTTGTTAGTCCATATGTGCTGAGCTCTTTTGCTGTCTGTATAGTCTCTCCCTATTTGTCATCCACATCTATTTCTTTTTCTGAAATCATTGCTATATCTTTGTGGACTTTTCTCTTTAATTATGTGTAATTTCCTCTGTGCCTATCCACAGATTCTCCCTTTTATATTTGATTTTATTCTGTTTAACTATGGCTTTTATCTATAAATTTTTCATCTGTAAATTACAGTTTTCATCTGTAAATTTTTTCCTTTTCCATCTCCTTCTTGAATTTTTTTCCTTTTTGAAGCATTCTCTTGGTTTTCATGCTGCCTCTCATGGCTGTTTATGTTTTCTCCCTGCATCTTTATTCCTTCTTATTGTTCTTTTCTAGCACTTTCCCTTCCCCCTGAGATCTAATCCTTCATCCATTTGTGCTCGGTCTTCTGGCTTCTTATTTTCTCTCCCCAGCATTCTTCCTTCAGCTCCATAGATTTAAGGAACATCTACTCCTATGATTTTCTAACCTGAATTTACAACCCAGCCTTCTCCCCGGAGACTTATAGTCAGCCTTTTAAAAAATCCATTTCAATGTCCACTAACCTCCCAGACTTAGGGGTATTTAAAACATAGCTTTATGTTTTCTCCCTAAAATCTGCTTTTCTTCCATCTTTCTTAGTTCTGACGTGGTACCACTCTCTGCCCAACTGCTTACACCAAAACCTTCATATTTATTATTGGTACCCATTCCCAAATCTGATCTAACATTTGGAGGGCTTCAACCTGTCTCTCATGATCATGAGAAAAATCACCCTAATGGCAAGTGCTGTAGATCTCATTTCCCAAATTCTTCACTCCTTAAAAAGATAACACCAATTTGCCGGGCACGTGCGTGGCTCAGTCGGTTGGGCGGCCGACTTCGGCTCACGTCATGATCTCGCGGTCTGTGAGTTCAAGCCCCGCATGGGGCTCTGTGCTGACAGCTCGGAGCCTGGACCTGTTTCGGATTCTGTGTCTCCCTCTCTCTGACCCTCCCCTGTTCATGCTCTGTCTCTCCCTGTGTCAAAAATAAAATAAAAAACGTTAAAAAAAATTAAAAAGAAAAAGATAACACCAATTTGCTTAGGATGAAAAAAAAAATGCCCGAAGATGAAAAAATTGTTTAATTAGTGGATAAAAATGTCTTTAACCCCAAGAAGACAGAGGAATAAGGTTAAAAGTAATGAAGTAAAGGGGCGCCTGGGTGGCTCAGTCGGTTGAGCGGCAGACTTCAGCTCAGGTCACGATCTCACAGTCCGTGAGTTCGAGCCCCGCGTCGGGCTCTGGGCTGATGGCTCAGAGCCTGGAGCCTGCTTCCGATTCTGTGTCTCCCTCTCTCTCTGCCGCTCCCCCGTTCATGCTCTGTCTCTCTCTGTCTCAAATATAAATAAAATGTTAAAAAAATAATAAAAAAAAAGTAATGAAGTAAATTAAGTCCATCGAATTAATCCTTTTGCATTAAACTAGTAAATAGTCTTTGTGTATTATTTATTTGATATATTTGTAATGTTTAAGAGAACTTGGCATATTAGAGTTGTGAGTACAATTTACAATGTTTAATTACTAATTTATACTTGTGATTTTTAGGTGAGAAGTATAAAAATATTTTATCACATACTTATGATAAACTATAGTATTAGTTGAGTTGCAATAAAGAACTTCTTAAGTGCTTTGTAAGTTTTGGTTGGTCATATTATTGAAATAGTTAAGAGTTAAATATCTTAAAAGTATAAGTGATAAAAATATTAAATTTCCTTAAAAGTGGTTGCTTCAATCTGTCAGACTTTGAATAGATAAAAATGAGATTTTAATAAAAGAAATTAGTATTTTCAATCCTATTAATCTGAAGGGGGGAAAGGCACACACACACACACACACACACACACACATACACGCACACACACACACATACAAACCCTTGGGAAATACTGATATGTGCCTGCAATAAAGTACATTTTCAACAAATTGCTGAATGAAAGAATGAGACCAGATCTACCTTAAATTTTTAATCCACTAGAGATCAAGACACACAATGTGACCATTTATTTGATGAAGATGGGAACGAAGCTTTTGGGGAAAAAGCACCAAGGATTTGATGTATTGTATGAACCTTAACAGCAACCACATACCTAATAACTTCCTGATATTGCTAGAGTCAAAGCACCACTAGTCCGTGACCACATTCCTGTGTGTTTGCTGGACTTCCCTCTTCTCAGAAGGCAAGTAGATAAGAACTTCATTTAAAGTAATTAAATCCTGCTAGCAGAGCTTGTAAATACTACCAGTCATATGCCTGTTCTAGGAAAGAAACTCATTCACCTAGACACTTTCTTCCATGGGCCAGCACTGAAACCTCATTTCACTAACTGTACCATAGAGAGAGCCTATGGCTTTCATAATAAATTCTGGACTCCAGAAACCATTTTTAAAAGGCTCACTTTCATTTTAGCAGCCAAGTCAGATTACCATATTGTTGATTTGATCAACTGCCAGAAATATTCGACTTTTAAGCTTGGTGTAATTTCAGACTAGACCATGCTACCACTGTTTAGAAAATCTTGCGGAAACAACCTTTGAGTTCTCTCCGGGTCGATTTAAAAATAAACATAGTTATGCTTACGATCGTAGACCTAAAGCTGAAATGTTCTGTAGTCAGATGTGCATCTTGTGCCATTTTACAAAAATCTTCCCAGAATCCAACCATTGGATCCAAGCCCCTAGTACCAATTTTACACATTGGAAACGTTTGTAGGGTAAAAATACCAAAATCTTCTCCAAGCCAGATCTGACTCTTTTTCTTCAGTAATCTGTTTCTATGTGTAAACTTTGTAGATGCATCTGTTTTGAGTTACATAAATACACCAAAACGTATTTTATACCAGGAAAATTTATGCATTCCATATTCTCACAGTTTGAAAATGGCCAAATTTATTCTCTTGAATAAATGCTCTGGGGATAAAATCAAAAGAACAACTCAAAAGCAATATTTTGAGAGTTTTTGCCAGAATCAGAGAAAAAGAAGGTACATAAAAATAGACACATGTATACAATATGTATGTCCAAATATCTATTTAACTGAGAAAGGGGATATACTGCAGATAATTCCAAGTGATTTGGCCATGCAAAATTTCCTTATTTCTGGCTTGAAATATGAAAATATTTCTATTTGTATATAGGTGTGTTTAATATTCTTGTATTCAGTTCAAAGTAAATGAGAGAGTTGAGAAGGTACCAGTTGGGACCATAGAGACGAAAGGATTTTATGCAGCACTTGTATGGCTACTAGAAGGTTATCACCATCAAGATAGTGTGAACACTGATATTTCCACCGTCCAGAGCTGCTGGCAGGCAAAGAGAAATGGATCTTTATGTCACTACCCTTTTTTATCTCCTTTTATAGGAAAATCTGTGTCTAGGGTGGGACCTCATCATCCATACTCTATTTCTCCACCTGACTCCAGACAACTGCAACAGGAAAAGAATTCTAATCAAGATTCAAGAACAGGAGCAAGCAAGCAGTGGATGTGGAAGATGGGAATCTTGGCAGAGGTAGCAGAAATGGTTAGACAAATACTTCATATAGAGCTACAGTGTGCTTCAGGGACAAGAAATCCCTGACAGTTTCCCAACCCAAACCCATTAGCCTAGTATTATGCACTCATGCTTCATAATGCCTGGTGGTTTCTTTTAGCTTCAGCCCCATGACCACATACACTATCATCTGTAGCACAGGGTCAACTCTGCCCACCCCTGTCCCCTGAGTCTATGGATATGTGCATGGCATCAGTTATTATTACATTGGCAACATCAGGTAAAGAAGCTGGAAAGCTGTTCAATTTTCCGATTCTGTCTTTTTAGAGGTTAACCTAATTTAAATTAATACTTAGAACTATTATGGATTTGTATCTTTAATTTAAAAAAAAAAAACAGTCCTAAGGGGAGTGTTTCAAAGATTTTTTCTCTGCATAACACATAATAAGATCTTAAAATGCAAATGAAGGGAAATAAATACAGGTGAAATCAATAGGGACATTTATCATCAAGCAGCTGGACAGAGAAGGTAAGGGTAATATATTTAAAATCAGGATCTGCCACGAGTTGGCCACAACATAGATACTCTCTTTGAGAATAATACAGAGAAGATTCTATAGATGGCCATGTACTTTCTGGATTATAAGCATGGAATGTTCGTGTAAACAGCTCCTTCTTTCTGTCTCTGTTTCTGGTAAGGTTTTGCACATTCTGGGCTCCTGGTCCCATCAGTAAACCCTATCTTTCACTAATTCTTCACTAAGCTCTTTCTGAAATGATTTATCATTTTCTGTACTGGCTATTTTTAAAACTTGTACTTCACTTATTTCTTTTTATTTTTTTCCCATTAGGAAATATAATATCAGCCCAAATATCAACCCTGTCTGGTATAAACATGAAACTGAGATGGATCTCTATCAAGAAAAATCCCCAGATAATTTTCATACAAAATGAGAAGCAGTAAAGAATTGACACTCCCAAAATATAAATTCCTGGGGTGCAGGTGGCTCAGTCGCTAAGTGTCCAACCCTTGATTTCGGCTCTGATTATGTGGTCACATCACAATTTGTGGGATTGAGCTCCATGTCAGGCTCTGTGCTGACAGTGCAGAGCCTGCTTGGGATTCTCTCTCTCCTTCTCTCTCTGCCCCACTCCACTTGTGCATGCACACATGTACACGCTCATGTTTTCTCTCAAAATAAATAAATAAACATTAAAAAAATAAGTTCCTTTGGGGTGCCTGGGTGGCTCAGTCATTTGAATGTCCAACTTTGGCTCAGGTCATGATCTCACAGCTTTTGAGTTTGAGCCCCGCGTCAGGCTCTGTGCTGACAGCTCAGAGCCTGGAACCTGCTTCTGCTTCTGTGTCTCCCTCTCTCTCTGCCCCTAACCCCCTCGCATTCTGTCTTTGTCTGTCTCAAAAATAAAAATAAACATTAAAAAAAATAAAAAATAAATAAATTCCTTTAACAGTTCTTGAATTTCCTTAACAAATCCCCACGGAGCTTTGCATTTCTGTTGCTATGTTTTTGTAAAAATTTTCTCAAGAATCTATGTTTAATAATAAAAATGAATTAAATTTTAATATTAATTTAAATTTAATTCCTAGTGCATCAATTATATTTTGTGTACTATCTTTAATTATAAATGTGTAATTTTCAGTCATGTTATGAATTACATAGGTTTTCAAATGCTGATCTGGCCAAGCAATAATTGTTTGTAGCATTATATGTATAAAAAAGAATATTATAAATAACTTATACCAAAAAAAGCCTTCAAAAACAATCTATTTTACATTGAGTTGTGCCTGAATAAATGTTTGTGGAATGTATAACCACCTGTATGTCAAAATTTCTCATTATAATTCATGTTTAGTAAGTTTTCCAATGTCAGTTACAGGATCAACCAAAAAATACTGTGAATTCAGCAATTACCTTCATACAGAAAGTCAAGTGGACAGTGTGCGCATGGTCCAGTCAGTCTAACATATGTATTTCAACTTTCTAGCACATGCAGAGATTGAAAAGTGTGCAAAGGGACCAACGGCCCTGATTTCAGTACCTGGAAAGAAACTACTGCAAGCTTTATTAGCAAAAAAAGCAATCTTTTGCATTTGCCTGGATTTTAAAACTCACAGAACCTTCTGATAAAATATAATTTGACCTGCAGATTCTGTAATGAAAAGTTCACGATTATATATCTCTGAAACTAATTTTTATGTGCATAAAATATGTCCCAGAAGTTCTGCCAATGATTTTTTTTATGGACTGAGCAAAACTTGCTCCTTTAAATCCCTAGGGATTAAGTGTCCATATATAGCCCATGGCAATTGAGCCTTGCCTGCACAGTTTGAAGGTTTCACAGAGTTTAGGAGCAGTATGAAATAGATGTGGCACTCTAATTTTTAAACGTTTGCAGAATATTGTTTTCATGTCTGACTGGTCAAAAATCTAAGATAAATTATGTATAGTGACATCTGACATATTTTTCTTAAGGCTTGTAGCTAACTGATTTTTCTCAAATTATCTATGCCCCAGTGATTTTATCCTTAATTAATTTTGGTTTTGTGACGAAGAATTTAGGTTTAATTTCCAGAGAAATGATTCCAAAAGTATCTTCTCCAACTATAAGCTTCTAAACCCTCATCCAAACTTAAGTTTACTCTTTCAAAATTCTATTTATTAAAAAAAAAAAAACTACATCTTCAGAATCAAGTATACCACTGTTTCCCGATATGATTCATCAATTGAACAAATATTAACTGAATACCTCTTCTTTGCCAAATATCATCCAGATGAAGGAATTAACTTGTTGCTGAACCGTCTGGTTTGATAATGTTGAAAACCTTATTCATCTAGCTAATATTTATGGAGTTTCTCCTATGTTCTAAATACTATGTTGGTCATGGGTTTGCAAAGAAATGATTTGAAAACATGCCCTTGAACAGCTCACATTCTTGCCAGGAAAGCCGTAATAAGCAAATAATCACAAAGAGATAAATGCCTCATAGAGGTACTATGCAAAATATGAAAACAGAGAAGGGGAAGCATCTAATCTTAATGTAAGGCACAGATGGTTCAAGCAATATTCCTAGAAAGGGCAGCACTGGAGCTGGTTCGTGAATGGCAATTAGGGATTTTGTAGAGTGCAAAGTGGAAAAGGGCATTCCAGAAACAGTGTGTGTGAATCCACAGTCTATGTGAATGTATGAAAACGAGAACAAAGGCAAGTATTTTGGTGAAACAGAATGCAGAGTGTAGGGGAGCATTAAGGTGTGAAGATGCAGTTTTGAAATCTGGACCTGAGAAGAGATGCTATCCTTGGAAAATTGTCATTTGATTCACATAGTCGCAGAGTAAACACTGAGAGTTGACTGACATTATGTTTTGTATCTGTTATTTGCAGCTGATGAAGAGGCAGGGCTGGAGCCAGCATACCCATGAGTCAGAGGTTGAGAGTAGGTCTACACATAATAATGAAAACAAAATTTTAAAAGACTAAGGAAAAATTTTCACCCCAGCCTGCATCTTCACTTATCAATAGAATCAGCCTCAAGTCTACATTTCCAAAGGGCACTTTGGTAGACATAAAAGCCTGAACCAACTTCTGGGAGCACACTAGCTATCTTCTTGCTTTGTGCATTTATCTTACTCAGTTGTTATTCTTTGACCATCCCCAAATTTTGTAACTTTTAATTGTGTACTAGCATCTATCTAGAGTAATGCCCCTGCACTTCCTATACAACTTGCCTTTTTATTTTATAGGTTATATAAATTCCAAGATAGGTTTAATTAGGATAATTACAGCTCATCCCAGAAGTGATATTTAAGATGAATGCAAAATGATTGAGGCAGACATATTTGTTAGCTGGCCATTGTTAATAATTCAGGTAGTAGAAGATTATGTCCTGAACTCAAGTGTGTGGCACTCAGAATGAAGGGGAAGGGTCAGATTTCAGAGATTACATGGAGAGTTCCAGACTTTGGTAACAGAATAGATTGAAGGAATGGAAGAGAAAATGATACTTTCTGGGGACGCTACTTCCAGATTAGCCAATCTCAAACCAAATTCACACCAAAAATCAGAAGAAAATCTGGATAAACAAAAAAGAAGCACTTTAACTGAAGATACAAGAGAACTGCCCAGTAACCAGGACTTGAGGTGTTCAAGGCCCCAGGAAAAAGGAAATGCATTAAGGTGAGTCAACTATTCTAATTACTCTGCCCCTAGATGCATTTGCCATTCAAAAGTAGACTGGAATCTTAGCATAATGCCCTCCAGTTCCATCAATCAGTCAGAGAAAGACAGATATCATGTGTTTTCACTCACAAGTGGAAGTTGAAAACTTAACGGAAGACAATGGGGGAAAAGAAGGGGAAAAATAGCTTCAAACAGAGAGGGAGGCAAACCATAAGAGACTCTTAAATACAGAGAACAAACTGAGGGGTGTGGGGGGTGTAGGGGAGAGGGGAAAGTGGGTAATGGGCATTGAGGAGAGCACTTGTTGGTATGAGCACTGGGTGTTGTATATAAGCAATGAATCACAGGACTCTACCCCCAAAACCAAGAGCACACTGTATACACTGTATGTTAGCTAGTTTGACAATAAATTATCTTAAAAAGAAAAAAATTAGGCTGGAACCAAGAATCTCAGAAACCAAACAGAAAGAGATAGTGAAGCTAAACTGGTGACTGATATTTTCATAAATACAAGAGAGACATAGAATTCAACACCCACTGAAATGAAGTAGAACTAGTAAGCATCATAAACTTTCTATTAGGACTCCTGTAAAACTATTCAATATAAGCAAAGGTAAACTGGAAATAGATCAAATTTCACAGAATGAAATTCGTATTTGGTCAGCTTAATCCCAGACTATTATATAGTCGACCCCTTATCAAATTACCTCTCAAAAACAAAATTATACTATCTGAAGGAAAAACACCATTCGGAATCTCTCCCATTACTTATGTATGATATCCAGCAGTCCATAAAATATTACCATGCATACCAGAACACAGGACCAATTGATCAAAACACAAAAGGGAAACAGATAACTAAAACAGATCCATAGATGATAAAGATATTTGTTTTGTCAAACATAAGCTTGAAAATCGATAAAAGACCTGTCACGTTCATAGGAACAGCAGGAAGACTGAGAGCTGACTTCTCTGCAGAACTATAGAGGTCAGATGACAACAGAATGGTATCTTGATAATGCTGAAAGAAAATAACCGGCAACCTAGAATTCTATACCTAGGAATAATATTCTTCAAGAATAAAGTCAGAATAAAGTCATGCCAAGCCAACTAAAACTGAGAGGTCATTATTGGCAGACACACTAAAAGAAATACATGCAGAGTTACTTAGACATAAGGAAAACAATCCCAGAAGGAAGTGGAGATGCAACGGGGATTATAAGGTAACAAAGAAAGTAAAGATGCGAGTAAGTATAAATAAGTACTTATTATTAATACAATAGTAATGTTTTTTGAGTTTAAAACACATGTAAAATTAAAATATGTAATAAAAATATCACAGAAAGTAAGATTCTCACATTGTAAGAGAATTGGTAGAATTAATTGGAATTAGATTCTGATAAGTCAAAGAGTAATGTTGTATTATTTGGGGTAGCAAAGAAGTAATGCATAGAAGGGAAAATGAAATAATAATAAATCAATTAATCAAAAGAGATAAAAAAATGAGAGGAAAAAATGCAGAGAAAGTTGAAAAAATAGCAAGATTATGGCTATAAATGCAACTATAACAGTAATTACATTAAATGTAAATGGACTAAACATTCAAATTAGAAGTCAAAGTTTCAGACAGATTGCAAACATAAAATCACAATATACATTGCTTCCCAAATAGCCAAAGTAAATATTGAAGAAGAAAACAAAAATGAGGGCATCACAATCCCAGACCCTAACCTCTATTACAAAGATGTAATCATTAAGACAGTATGGTATTGGCACAAAAACAGACACATAGACCAATGGAATGGAATAGAGAACCCAGAATTGGACCCACAAGTGTATGGCCAACTAATCTTTGACAAAGTGAGGAAAGAGCATCCAATGGAAAAAAGACAGTCTCTTTGGCAACTGGTACTGGGAGACCTGGACAGCAACATGCAGAAGAATGAAACTAGACCACCTTCTTACACCATACACAAATATAAACTCAAAATGGATGAAAGAGCTAAATGTGAGACAGGAAACCATCAAAACCCTAGAGGAGAAAGCAGGCAACAACCTCTTTGACCTCAGCCACAGCAATTGCTTACTCAACACACCTCCAAAGGCAAGGGAATTAAAAGCAAAAATGAACTATAGGGACCTCATCAAGATAAAAAGCTTCTGCACTGCAAAGGAAATAATCAACAGAACTAAAAGGCAACTGACAGAATGGGTGAAGATATTTGCAAATGATATATAGGATAAAAAGGCTAGTATCCAAAATCTATAAAGAACTTACCAAACTCAACACCTGAAAAACAAATAATCCAGTGAAGAAATGGGCAGAAGACATGAATAGACACTTTTTCAAAGAAAACATCCAGATGGCCAACAGACACATGAAAAGATGCTCAATGTCACTCCTCATCAAGGAAATACAAATCAAAGCCACACTGAGATACCACCTCACACTGGTCAGAGTGGTTAAAATGAACAAATCAGGAAACTACAGATGTTGGAGAGGATGTGGAGAAATGGAAACCTTGCACTGTTGGTGGGAATGCAAACTAGTGCAGTCGCTCTGGAAAACAGTGTGGAGGTTCCTCAAAAAATTAAAAATAGAGCTACTCTATGACCCCGCAATAGCAATACTAGGAATTTACCCAAGGGATACAGGAGTGCTGATACATAGGGGCACATGTATCCCAATGTTTATAGCAGTGCTTTCAGCAGTAGACAAATTATGGTAAGAGGCTAAATGTCCATCAGCTGATGAATGGATAAAGAAGATGTGGTTTATATATTAAATGTAATACTACTTGGCAATGAGAAAGAATGAAATCATGCCATTTGCAGCAATGTGGATGGAACTGGAAGGTATGCTGAATGAAATAAGTCAGTCAGAGAAGGACAGATATCCTATGTTTTCATTCATATGTAGATCTTGAGAAATTGAACAGAAGACCATAGGAGAAGGGAAGGGGGAAGAAAAGATGTAAACAGAGACGGAAGGGAGGCAAACCACAAAGGACTATTAAATACAGAGAACAAACTAAGGATGGATGGGGGGTTGGGGAGAGGGAAAAATGGGTAATGGGCATTGAGGAGGGCACTTGTTGGGATGAGCACTGGGTATATGTAAGCCAATTTGACAAATTATATTCATAAAAATAAATATAAATAAATATAAAAAAGAAAAAACAAAATATACATTGCTTATAAAAGAAACACTTCTACATTAGGACACAGAAATAATAAAAGAGGATTTAAAAAAAGATATCATGAAAACACTAACAAAAAGTAAGCAGATAAATAATGCCAGATGAAGTACCCTTAAAGGCAAAAATCTGTAATAAAGGTAGAGGGGATATTTCATAATAATTTTACTAGGAAGATAAAACAATTATAAAATAAGATCTATAAAGTAAGTCTGAAAGTAAAAGGAGAAATCTTAGCAAAACTAAAAGGAAAAATACACAAATCTACAACTCTATAGAAATTTTTAACACACATCTCCTATTAAAGGATAGTATAATCAAACAGAAAATATTGGCATTGTTTTACATTTTTGAAAATCCTTTGAAAGCTCTATGTAACAAAAAACAGCTAGCTTCTTAAATCTACTTCTGCACTCAATTTGATTCATTATCACACATCAAGTACCTCTGGAAAACTCTACTGTCCACTCATGAAAGAAGGAGAGTAAAAAATAGTCATCTGAATAGAATTTAGGAATTCCCAGGGCTCCTTGGACCACACCTTGAAAACTACTACTTTAGATATGGGTTTTTATGCTACTATACATAGTATTATTTTCTAAAATTTCACTTTCTAATTATTTTCTATGTGGATATGGAAATATAGTTCATTTATGCATATTGACTTTCTATTCTGTGACCTTGCTAAATTTGCTTAATAATTATAATACTTTATTTGTAGATAATTTTGGATTTTCTACATATACAAGTAGTATGAAAAATGATGACTTTCCTTCCTTATTTCCAAAACTGTTTACCTTTTATTTTTCTTCCTTTATTGCAAAGTTGGGACCTCTAGCTCCAAATTCTGAGGTTCTGGAAATGTTCTATTTCTTTATCTGGGGGACATGCACATGTACCTTCATTTTGTGGTAGTTCACCAAGCAGTAAATTTTGTACAGAGTTGCTGATTAAATTTTTTCCACTGGCCAGAGAAAACTCAGTGTTGAAAAAAAAAAAAAAATCAGCATATGAAAAAAGGCATATCGCATTCAATTTTCCTTTGAGATTTTCCTAGCCAATCTACCTTTGGAGATGCATGTTAAAGGGTTAAATTTTGGATAATAAAATAATCATTGCTTCCAGAGAAAGCATTAAGCATGCTCATGAATTATTTACTTTTATAATTTCAGCTTACTTTGCCTGCACATGTGTGCCAGAAAAAACACCCATTTAGGCTCATGCCAACTAGATTTCGTTTTTAATTCCCGCTTGAGAATGCTGACTACTTCAACAGGATTTGGATCAATTTACTTTGCCAAGTAATTCGAGTGGTGGTGCTGACTAGTCCATTAACCTGGTTGAGCAAGGTTAAAGATAGAGGAGAGTTAAGGTAACAGATTGCCTCTTGCTGGGTCCCAGGGCTCTTTCATTATTCTCTTTTCCCAGTCCCCAGAGTTGCCTCTGATGCCATAGGAGGCATATCTGGATCTTCCGTTACAATGGAGGTTAGCAGGTTTTACATAGTTCATCACTACCTAATTGAAAAAAAAAATCGCAATGAAATCATCAGAATAGGAAGAATACATTAAAAAATTGGCATTATGGGGATTGACAGATATGCTGCTTATTATCATTTGGGATTGGGAATACTTCTAAACATACTCATTCAAAATTTATCCAAGACACTCTTATGTTTGTGTGGCCCAAATTACCTGCAGTAATATAAATAGTGATTTTATTTTATTTTGCCTGTCTGGATCTCGGAAGAGGGGGCGTGTCTTCTCATGCCACTTTTAACCAGTTCTCCCCGTTTTCTTTGTCTCAATTCCTCAGAGAAATTAAGATGAAAGAAGGCTTAATTTTCTCTCTGAAAAGAACAGTATTTGTAATTTTTAAATTAAAAAAATTTTTTTTTACATTTATTTATTTTTGAGAGACAGAGAGACAGAGAGTGAGCAGGGGTGGGGCAGAGAGAGAGGGAGACACAGAATCTGAGGCAGTCTCTGGGCTCTGAGCAAGTTGTTAGCACAGAGCCCCACGCGGGGCTTGAACCCACTAACCATGAGATCATGACCTGGGCTGACATCGGATGCTCAACTGACTGAGCCACCCACGTGCCCCAGTATTTGTAACTTTTCAAGTGCATATCTTACACAGTACATCTGGTTTTTCCCTCTGACTTAAAGTCCATTTTCAAGAAAATGCATAGGTCTGCTAAGGGTGAATAAGGAAGCTCTCTATTATTTATCCATAGTCAATACTGGCAACATCAGAACAAATCCTGGCAGGGGTGATAAAGGTAAAGAGGAGATACTGAATCCTGGAAAATGGAATCTCCTCTCCCCTTTCCACACTCCGTCAGGAAACATCACCCCTCTTTCCAGCAGCTGATGACAACCAGGCGATGACTGGCAGGAGGGACATAAGGCGACTCCTAACGAATCCACCCCACCCAAGGGCCAGGCTGCTTTCCTCTCTGTTGACAATCTTCAAATCCTCTTCGCAAATTGTAAATTGTCATTAAAATCTGGAACACCTGACTCCCTCTCTACAAGTCCAACTGCCACCCGGGATTGAGGTCAGATCCATCATGGGACTTCTTTGTGTAAAGGTAAAACGACTTTTGAACTGAAATAATGGATTTAAGGCACCGAGGCAGAACACAGCTCCATCCAAACCCCCAGTGACATATTTACAGAACCAAGTCTGGCTGGAAACAAGGTGAAAGAAACAGTAACTCTAACTGCAGCCAGCCAAATGAACAAGCTCATTGGCTGAATGCTAGCCAAGCTCTTACCATTAAAAATACCACGGCATTGCTGCCAAAAGGGGTGTTAGGACAAATTGCCAGAGGTAACCGTTACATAAGCCAGAGCTCACCCTGCCAATTAGCCACACACCATTGCTACATCTCTTCTGGCCATAATTATTCTGATAGGGCACTTGTAAGTTCTTCAGCTGTTTAAGGACTGAACCAGAAGAAATCAGTTCTTCTGCAGGACAGGAGACACCGCCTAGAGGCCCAAGTAGCTGGTGGGGTACTTAGGACTGGTGAAACTGCCCTATTGGTTGGTAACATTTTTATCAATAAAGGAAGAGAATCTCAGAGAACTCAGACAAAAGAGCCTTTTTTTTTTTTTTTAATCACTGCAGTGTTTTCAGAGGAGCAAGGATAGAAGAAGGAAAGAAATGTGCCTTGGCTTGCAAAACGGAAGGAAGGAACGAAAGCCCTGTCGAATTACCTCATTTTCTTTATTAAAAGATGCTTACCACTCTGATTAGCTTTGAGCTCAGTTGCAGTTCCTCGAGGATTATTCTCCACAAGCAAAAAGGAGACAAGCACAAAGGACAGTAATCCAGGTAGACCAACAAAAAAAAAAGCCTCTTCTTTATCCTGAAGCGTTGGAAAATGTGGGTGTATGCGTGGAATTACCCAGGTAAGGACTCCTATGCTCATCTGTCACTGCTGTATTAGGATGCAATGTGCAGCCCTCGCACCCCCTTAGTGCCACCTGTCAACAGGTCCTTCCTGAGTCCCAGCCATAGCCTTCCTCTAAGAAGTCTATTTTTTCCCCCCGAGGATTATCCCTTTTCCCACCCCACCCACAATATACTCACAATGTCACGTCCACAATCCATTCAACTGCCACCTAGCTAAGGTCTTGCTCTAATCAGCAAATTCGATTTTATTATTTACCTGTATGACGTCCTTGAGGACTACCCCATTACCTTTACTTTAAGTCTGAGCTTCCACCTACTTTATCAGTCTCTTCTCTACTCATCCCCCACAAGCTCTACAGTCCAGATAGAGGATAATTTACAACTGAGGTTCTCAACATGAGCAGCACGTTCTGATACCCAGTGGAGCTTCTAAAAGTCCCAATGCCCAGAACGAATCCTGTACCAATTCAAGTGGAATTTCTAAGGATGAAACGCCAGCAAGAGTATCTTTTAAAATTTGTCTTGTGGTTACAAGTTTGAGAGCCAGTGCACCATTACCACTGTTATGGAATGAGTGCTTGCATTTGTCTCCCCCAAATTCATGTATTTAAATCCTAACCCCCATAGGAGGTGGGGCCTATGGGCGGTGACTAGGTCATGAGGGCAGAGCCCTCATGGGTGGGATTAGTGTGCTATAAAAGAGACCCCAGAGAGCTCTCTAGCTCTCTTCCCACCAGATTAGGTCACAGTGAGAAGTCAGCAGTCTGCAGCCCGGAAGGGGTTCTCACCAGAACCCGCCCACCAAGGCACCTTGAGCTCAGACTTCCAGCCTCCAGAACTGTGAGGAATAAACTTCTGTTGCTTATAAGCCACCCCATTTATGGGCTTTTGTTATAACAGCCCGAACTAAAACAACCACCACATATGCTTTCACACTTGTTTTGTCCTAGGTTGGAAATGTGTTATTTTACATCTGTATGGTTTTTTTTTTTTTTTCCTGGTGTCTTGTGGGACGTAGGTAAAATGTCTTCTCCTGCAACCCTTCGGTAACCTCCCTTGGTTTTCCCATGGCAACTCTTGCGTGCCTGCCTCCCGATCCTTCATTTCTCTCATTTCCTCACTAACTGGATGAGAGATCCTTCCGATGGGAATAGTCTTTCATTTGTCTTTGTACCCTCAGTGTCTGTTGAAGAAGGAGAACGGATGCACACCAGTACTAAGCTTGGACTCCAAGCTCTTCTTCCAACTTCCAGACAGAAAACAATCTTCTGTCTGCAAAAGATTTCACAGGCTTCCTAATTTTAGGATACAATCAAGTGAATGAAGAAGAAAGACATCTGGAAGATAAGGGCATCACAACTACTTCAGGACATCAGTAATGCTAGGATTTTGTTACCCTCTGTTGTTGTTTGTGGCTGGGTGAGAGTCTCTTGATGGCTTCCATATTGAAAGATTTAAAAATGGAATTCTGAAGTATTCAATCAAGAACATGAAGGCTTGTAAACAGTTTGATTTCATGGCCCTTACTCAAATGGATTCGCTTTTTAATGCATTTTGGCAAGCCGTGCTCCGCAGTGTAGGAGGCAGGAAGGACATTTACATCAGTGCAAACTGGGGCGTTGGTTTCCATGAAGAGAAAACTCAGAACATTTCCAAACAAAAAAGGGCTCCTGGACACAATGCAAGAAGGACGCTGTGAGAAGAGGTCCAGATTTAGCAATAAGAATACAAACATGAAAGCAGTTTTGTGCTGGAAAGACATTTAAAAATCCTGAGATCTGCAGGCCAGAGCCTGCCACTGGAATTGGCAAAAGAAGAAGAAACAACTGACTTTCATTTTGGCTTTTGCCACAAGTCCAAGTGCTTTGTGATTCTTGCCCAAAGTCTCTAAATGAGATGCTTGGTGTGTATTCCAAAGTTCTTGCCTTCTGACGCTAGTGTGGAAGACGCAGCACACTCTTTTTCCTTTTTTCCCAGTGGAAAGAGTTTTAGGCCATAAGCGGCCTTGACTAACATGTTGAAAATAAAATTATTTTCCAACATAGGTGGTGACCTGATCATTCCCGCTTAGGAAAACCACAGGAACATATAAAGGCAAAACAAAACATAAGTAAAGAGCAATATTTTTCCTTTCTTTTCCCTTTGTCCTTTTTGAGAGTCTCTTAAGAATTCTCCTGAGGGAATTTCTATACTTTATATGATATTGAGCTTTTTATGTTAAGGAGGCTTTATTTCCAGGAGCAAATGTAGCAAGGCACAAGAACTGTCTTTTAAAGAACTTATATTCTAGTACAGACAGCTTTTCAGTAATCACCTCCATCTTAAACCAGGTATGGAAGCAACTGAGAGATACAGGGGGAGGACATAGTGAACATTCTTCACAGAATCGCCATCCTGCAAAATTCTTTTTTTCTTACGTTTTTAAAATTATTTTATTTATTTGAGAGAGACAGAGACAAATGAGTGGGGGAGGGGCCAAGAGAGAAGAAGAGAGAGAATCCCAAGCAGGCTCTGTGCGGTCAGCGCAGAGCCCAATGAGGGGGCCCGGACCCATGAAGCCGTGAGATCATGACCTGAGTCGAAACCAAGAATCAGACGCTTAACGATCTGAGCCCCCCAGGCACCCCTTCATCCTGCAGAATTCTTAATCATCAAGCTTATTCATTTTCTGTACTTCTTTGAACACAATGACATTAAACAGATAAAACTGCCATTTCTATAGGTCAAAACCTGTCAGATACCAACAATTACATTTAACTCACTCCAATACTGAGCTAATTTCAATGGGGCGTCTGAGATGAATAGGCCCCTTTGAATTTCATCTTTACATTTCAACCCCCTTCTTTTTTTTAATGTTTGTTTATTTTTGAGGGGGGGGGTAGGGCAGAGAGAAAGGAAGACACAGAATCTGAAGCAGGATCCAGGGCAAGCTGTCAGCACAGAGTCCGACGCGGGGCTCGAACACACGAGCAGTGACATCATGGCCTGAGCCGAAGTTGGACACTTGACCCACTGAGCCACCTAGGCACCCCTCCACCCCCTTCTTAACTTTTAAAAATAATATATAGTTAGTTAACATTTATAGAGTGCTTCCTATGTATTTAGCACTGTGTTAAGGGACTTGTGCAGGAAGCATTATTTAATGCTTACAACAATTCTATTAGGTAGGTATGATTAGCCTCAATTTACAGAAAAAGAAACTGAGGCTTGTAAAAGTTAAGTAAATTGTTCAATCGTACATAACTTGTAAGTGGCAGAGAGTTGGGACTCAAAATTGTGTTCTGACTGACACCTGGGTCCTGCCTCAAACCCTATGCTGAGGCAGGTTGGACCATTTCCAAGGGCCTATTTAGCGGAAGTATTAAACGTTATAGTACATATAAGAAAATGAAAGAAATTACTATAATTCTCAGGATGAGTGCTGTGTGCGTTGGTTGGGAGAAACACTTCGATAGGCTGCATAGTTTGGGAGAAGAGTGGTGATAAGAGGTGACAGTCCCTAAGAGCTGTGGGGGCTCACAGGGCAGTAGCCACTCTGTCACTCGCACGATGTGACTGTGCCCAGACAAGATTTGTTTGTCATCGTGGCTACTGGTTCACATGATCTGAAGTGAGTGCAGCGTCACCAGGTTATTGTTCTAAATTCTGAAGTTTTCATAAGTTTCTTCAAATGGATCTCTCAATTCCTGGTCTCACTAAAGGCTTTTGAATCGATATTAAACCTTGGGGTGTGACAAATGGCTTTGTCAATTCCTTGCTCAGTGTGGATAAATACAGTTCCCTAATTTGTCCTTCTATACTGCAGACTCTCCGGCTAGTCAGTCTAGTTAAACAGATACTTTGTTTTTATGTTTTTTTTTTTTTAATTTTTATTAAAAATATTTTTTTAATGTTTGTTTATTTTTGACACAGAGAGACAGAGTGCGAGCAGGGGAGGGGCCAAGAGAGAGGGAGACACAGAATCTTAAACAGCTTCAGGCTCTGAGCTGTCAGCACAGAGCCTGACACAGGGTTCGAACTTGCGAACGGTGAGATCATGACCTGAGCCAAAGTTGGCCATTTAACCTACTGAGCCACCCAGGTGCCCTTAGTCAAACAGATACTTTATGCAAATCTTTCAGTGGAAATTTTAAAAAAAGGCACATTTTGTAAGGGTGCACATTTGGTGATCAAATAACTGAAAGCACATTGTGGCAAAAGACCCAAAAGCATTAAAAACATCCCCAAACATTTCTCAGCCAGCTTTCTTTTTCCACTGCTTGTAAGCCACTAACTCTGATTCTTAGTTGCGTGATGGCTTAAGCAACTTTCCAACCCAGAACTACCACTGTTCCATGGAGCACAAACATCCAGACCTTTAACAGGAAGTCACACGCGAGAGAAGAAGCTTGTCCTTTAAAATCAACCGTCATGGACAATCCTCAGAACCTTTGATCTTAATTAGCTGAATAAACTCCCAGGGCTTCATTGCCAGCTCGATTAATTTGATTTAGTCACATTTTGCCTTGTTGGTATGCAGTTTGGATTAGAGTAACTTAAGATGACTGAGATATGCAGATACTTTATCAGAGGAAAAATAATACTATAAAATATAAACTCCATTTCCTGCGACCCGAAGTACCCATATGCTGTGCATGCATCAACTCCTGCATCTCATCTAATTTCTACAATCATATATTTAACAAATATAATAACCACATACAAGCACCAACCAATCAAAACAGACTTTGGAATAACTGGTCTCTCTCCTTACCCCTTTGTACCATCTAAATAATGGTTTGGGTATTTAAGGATTGACTTAATGCTGAGTCAGAACGGTGTATACCCTGTAAACAAGAGAACTTTAGAATTTTCTTTTCATCTATTATCAACTCCCAGGGATCTGATAGCTAACTTCAAAAAAATGGAAATGGACTGAAAGCCCAGACATCTGCACTCACCTCTTTCTTTTATTTTTGCCTTTGTTAAAATTCTGGATTTGCAAAGAAATCACTGTATAGGGTTGTGTGTATGGAACCATGTACACTCCATACGTTGCTTTAAGGCATTTACTATGGTAATTATTTCCATACTTTATTTTCATCTTCTGCATTGATTTTAGAGATTGATTCCCATGATTCCTCCAAAGAAATGAGTTAATGGGTCCTCAAGGGAATTAAAAAGCATTCAGACTGAACCACGTTGCTAGGTCATAAGCTAGGCCATAAACAACTTTTCTTCATAATTAGTCTTTGTTTAGAATGTGATGTTCTAGCTTAAGATATTTATATGACAGCCATTTGGACTATTTATTCCTCTGAATACAGTGAGGAGAACTGTGGGTTTCCTTTTTTTTTTTTTTTTTTTTTTTTTTTTTTTATAGCAACTCCTACCCAGCCAACTCCTCCTCATTTTGTGATAGCATTTACATGGTAGGCAGCAGAGAATGTTCTAAGACTTCTCAGCCTGACTTGGGTAAGGAGGCCTTATCTTTATCTTTTACCTAAGTGTGAATCAAAGTGAAGCCAACTGATCTCTGGGGACAGGATAAACCAGTAACTTCCTCATTTTCTTTCTCCCCCTCAGTCACCTACATAGCCCAATTCAGGTAGGATGTACACATGCTAATTACTAGACCAGTGAAAATGATCCTTATCAACTCCAAAGGAAAGGTAGCACACTGGTGGACAATGCTCCTCAAATTTTCTCATCAAGTGCTCTCAGAGGAGAATGAACTGGTACTTTGGAAGTTCTTGGATGTAAGATGCTACATGGGATGCTACAAGCTAGAGAGGTTTACAGTGTTCTATGTTTTATCATTAAAAATGTCATGTGATTTTTTTCCTACTACTCCAATTATATGTTTAGATACACAAATATTTTATATTACTTATCATGGAATCAAATCACTTCTTAGAATCACATTCCAAAAAGATGCACCATGTTTTTCATATGGAATCATGTGTCTTTTGGCATAATAATCTGAGAATCTCAGATGCAGATGAAAGAGTTTTGAACCCAGGAAGTGAGGCCTGGATTCTAAGCTTGCCTCTTCCAGTAATATACTCTTTATTCTTCTTTTATTTAATATCTGTATTTCTCCATTTGTAATAAAGGAAAATATTTTCAAAACACACATTTCGACTTTAAAATTCTATAAAGCTTATATTTTTGTGTTATGATTTTAGACACATCATCTTTAGGTAAATTAGGTAGTATTAAAAAACCTTCTGGGGCGCCTGGGTGGCTCAGTCGGTTAAGCGCTGACTTCAGCTCAGGTCACGATCTTGTGGTCTGTGAGTTCGGGCCCCGCATTGGGCTCTGGGCTGATGGCTCAGAGCCTGGAGCCTGCTCCTGGTTCTGTGTCTCCCTCTCTCTCTGCCCCTCCCCGTTCATGCTCTGTCTCTCTCTGTCTCAAAAATAAATAAACGTTAAAAAAAAAAAATTAAAAAAAAAACAAAACAAAAAACCTTCAAAACATTTGATGTTTCTAGACAAGAGAATGAAGCTGTCATGAAAAATGAAGCAAAGATTTCTTAGATCAGTACTGAGTTTGCTGAAGTCAGGGAGACTGACTTTAAACTCAGAAACCAGTACCAGTGATGGGTGAACTTGTGCTTCAAGACTTCTACTTTTCTCTGCCTTTTGCGTTTAAAGGTGGTCAGTAATTGAGAAAAGAATATTTAGCAATATTATGTACACATGTGTTCTTTCATCTAGCAAAGCCTCTTCGAAGAATCTATCCCCTAGATACGCTGGCAAAAATACAGGCTTAGCATATCTGTAATAAAAAGACTAAAAATGATCCAAAACTTCATCATTGAGGCAGTGGTTGAATAAACAATAGAGTATGCCCATATATTGCAATGGATTGACCTCCATAATATATACAGTTTAAAAAAATATGGAGAAATAAATGAGCATAGTATAGTTCGTGTAAGAAGGGGATGAATATGAATATACTGTATATGCATATTCATATTTTTTAAATGGAAAGATAAACCAAAAACCATTTTATTAAAAATACCATCTGTAGTGGGAGAGAGGAAGTAGGGTGGAGGAACAAAGATAGATATAGACTTCTTTGAATATACTTTGCTTTATAAATTTGACTTTGGAATTTTTGCATAATTAGAATACAAAATTAAATTGTAGAAAAGCAATGCCTGAAAGTCAAAAACAATATCGAACAAACTTAAGTATTCATCAAATTGACAGCATAACTGCATGGAAGGAATTAGTTCAATCAACTTTACAACAGAGTAAATTGGTCATGTGTTCCTAACGCGATACGTGATAAGATAAAAAGAATTACAGGAAAAAAACGATAACAAATCTTAAAATATTTTCAGCAGCCACGTTGTTGGAGATAGTATTGGTATTGTTATCCTAAGATTACTGCACATGAATTGTGGGGTAAATCCAATGAACAATTCTGTTGGTACATTGGGAACCGGGATTTTCTGTGTGTCAGAAAAGAGGAGTATGTAACAGAAAAAGTTTACTAAAAACACTGTAGTCCTGAATTGAAATGAAAATTACCAGTACAAATCTATAAATAGGTTATCTTTTGAAAAGAAGCCACTTTCGTAGCCATATTCATCCTGTAGGTCTAGAAGCAAGAATTTAGCCCTATTGCCAACATTCTCTTATTCCACTAAAGAGAAACAGGGCTGTTTAGTGAAAAGGCCTACTCCAGGCCTGGGGCAGGAAATGTACAAGACAAACTTGGAATATTTTGTCATACAGGGCAGCAAAGACACACACAAGGGCTTAATTAATGGCTATACCAACAGGTGTCCAGAGGAGTGGTAGAATGGAGCCAGGAAATGTAGGATCATTAGAGCTGATTGTGAAATATCCACAATTTTCTGACTCTGTTGTTGAAATATTGGTAGCTTGCAATCGGCTCATGTTGGGAGAATTTACACCAAAGAAATTGGTACAGTGCTACATACTTTATAGATTTTTTTGTTTTTGTTTTGTTTTTTGTTCTTTTGTTTTTTTTGAGAGCCTCTTTGCCAGCACAACACTAGAGTCAACTCAAGGAGGCTACTCTGGACAAGGAGAGAACATTTGAGCATCACTAAGAATAATAATTGCAATGGAGTGAAATATACCAAACATAATTAAATCTATGTGTTTATAATGGTATCAGCCTCCAGCTACACAAATAAAAGTTTAATGAATCACTTCAAAGAGTATTAGGTAATCAAACTTCTTATTTGAAAGCTGGTGAAGAAAAGAAAGGACAAAGCATTTATCTTGTCTTTTTTATGCAAAATAAACAGGGTAAACACAGAGTTGATAGGGAAAGATTTTTTTTCTATAAATCTATGCCAGATAATAATAGGATAAGAGAATGATAAACCATCAACATTTATAATCCCTAATTAATGAATTAATCATGGCAATGAGCGATAATATCCACTAACATGATGAAATGGGGGAGAATCAGACATTTGCTTACCTACAAAATATCATCCGTCAAGGAGCCTTTCCTCCATCACTCCCTAGCCCCTCACCCTCAGGTTAACCTTTATGGCTGACTACCGTTTTACAGGAAAAATGAGGTAAAATGGAATCCAGTAGTCCCTGCTTATCTTCAGGGATATGTTCCAAGACCCCCAGTGGATGGCTGAAACCTAACCCTATGTATATGTTTTTCCTATACTTACATACGTACCTCTGATAAAGTTTAATTTATAAATTCGACACAGTAAGAGATTAACAACTAATAATAAAATAAAACAATTATAGCTACAGACTGCAATAAAATTTACATGTGATCTCTCTCTCAAAATATCGTACTGCACTCACCCTTCTTGTGCAGATGTGAGATGATAAAATGCCTCTGTGAGGAGATGAAGTGGAGAGAATGGTGTAGATACCATGATGCAGTATTAGGCTGCTCCTGACCTTCTGAAACTATGTCAGAAGGAGGATCTTCTGCTTCTGGCCTGTGGTTGACCAGGGGTAAGTGAAACTGTGGAACGCAAAACCGTGGATAAGAGGGGAATACTGAATGCTAATGAAAACCACGCAATCGGCAACATTTAGACTGTTGGAAACTCTACAGAACAAATTCTGCAATTTCTTCAACAAAAGCTTGCAAAGATATATAAAGGGGAGATGGGGAAAAGAAAAGAAAAGGAGAGGAAGAACATCTACAGATTAAGAGACTTAAGAAAAATCAAACAACTGTATGTGCAGAACTTCTCTCAATCCTGATTCCAACAAACTAAAGGAGAAAAAAAAATAATAAAATGACTATAAGACAATCAGAGAAATTTGAACAGTGACTGAATATTTCATGTTATTGAGGAATTATGTTTTCAAGTACACTAATGGCATCGTGACTATGTTTTTTTTTTTTTTAATGTTTAAACGTTTATTTATTTTTGAAAGAGACAAGAGACAGAGCGTGAGCAGAGGAGGGGCATAGATAGACACAGAATCTGAAGCAGGGTCCAGGCTCTGAACTGTCAACACAGAGCCGGATGTGTGGCTGGAACTCACAGAACATGAGATCATGACCTGAACCGAAGCTGTACGCCCAACCAATTGAGCCACCCACACGCCCCGTGACTATGGTTTTAAAGCAAACTCATATTTTAGGGATACTTGCTGAAATATTTATGGATGAAATGACAGGATAACTGGATAATAAGTAAATAAGAGTGAAGGTAGGTGGGGGTATAGAACTCTGCTACTCCAAGAGTGATCTACCGGCCAGCAAAATCCACATCATCTAGCAACTTATTAGAAATGGGCAATGTCAGGCCCAAGCATATTCAACAAAAAGTTGCATTCTTTAATTCAGGTTAATTTTTATGTTCACTGAATTTCGAGAAGCTCAGGTTTAATAAAACACAATTGGCTGTTGTTTAAGTTGGTGCCAGTTACCTTAGGATACTGTCTTCTCTATATTACATCTGAAATGTTCCATTCTAAAAATTTCTCTTAAAAGAAAGCCACATTAGAGAGAAAGGTGGCTAGAGTGTGAGTAACCCAAAAGTAGATTTTTCATTCCTTTCCTTCCTCACCTCATTTTTCCTGATGTCGCTCCTAGTCTGACACTTTATTAGTGGCACATCCCCTAATTGACCCCACGGTGTCCTCACAAGGCACATTCCAAACCTCTTGGACTCCAGGGCCATTTCTATTGATGTTCCCAGTCCTAACCCCCAAGATCTGCAAGTAGTCTTCACAGATGGAACAATTTCTCTGCTCCCAAAGCCCTAATAGCTTCTCTGCAAACTGCATCTGAGGCTTTCCAGGGGAGTTGAGCAGACGGTGATGCCTCCTGCCAGGAATGATTGGCAAAACTCTTGAGGAGAGGAAGTTTTCCAGCTGGCTCCATGCCATGGCCCAGCTGCACTTGTTACAAAGGTCATTGTTCTTTCTTCAGTGATTTGCAAAAATATTTTAGAAATGTTAAAAGTTCAACAGAGAAGAGGTGAGGAGAGATCTCTGTACATGTGGATGGAGCATTGTATTTTCTGTGGTCTGAATATGAAACAGGAGCGAGGTTCAGAGGATAGACCAGACTAGAGAAGAAGTAGGAAAACAAAGATCACTTTATTTGTGTTTTCTCTCTTCTGTTTGGCAAGTTTCTCTCTCTCTCTCTCTCTCTCTTAATGTTTATTTATTTTTGAGAGACAGAGAGGCAGAGCATGAGTGAGGAAGGGGCAGAGAGAGAGGGAGACACAGAATCCGAAGTAGGCTCCAGGCTCTGAGCTGTCAGCACAGAGCCCAACGTGGGGCTCGAACCTACAAGCCGTGAGATCATGACCTGAGCTGAAGGCAGACGCTTAACTGACTGAACCACCCAGGTGTCCCAGCAAGGTTCTCTTAATTTACAAATACATTGACACAGTGGTTCCAACACAAAATCTGCTCAATGTGCTGTATTTATGCATTGTGCCATCTCTCATTGTCAGTCTTCCTTCCCCTTTCCCCCGAATTTACACAAATAAGTGTCAAGTAATTCAGAATTCAAGGTCTTTTGGAAATCACCCTGCCCAGAAATGTAATAACTAAAGCCAGTTAGTAGTAGGTAAATTTCATCCTGTATTTGAAAGCAACAATGCTGTTCTTTTAAATGTTCAAAAGGGGCGCCTGAGTGGCTCAGTCAGTTGAGCTTCTGACTCTTGGTTTCAGCTCATGTGATGATCTCACAGTTCACAAGTTCCAGCCCTGCATTGGGCTCCTCACTAACAGTGTGGAGTCTGCTTAGAATTACCTGTCTCTCTCTCTCTCTCTTTTTCTGCCCCTCTTTCACTCATGCATTATCTCTCTCTCTCTCTCTCTCTCTCAAAAAATAAACATTAAATGTTTGAAAAAAGAGTAAGTTTGTTAGTAATCAAATAAATGCAAAGGAAAATAATGAGGTGCCCCTTCACCTCTCAATTGGCAGGTGCCATACAACGATGAGGAAAAACTGGCACTCTTCCATAGTGCAATAGGAAAGCAATGGTGGGGAGACCCTTACTACACCAAAACATTAGCATTACGTATTGGTAGGTAGTTTTGCTTTGTTTTTTTTTTAAAAAAAACAACTTATTGAAATATAGCTGATACATAATAAACCGCCCATACTTAAGATGTACAATGTAAGTTTTAATATACGTTTATACCAGTGACCTCATCACCTTTAGAAAAATTATGAGCATATTCATCGTCCCCCAGAATTTCCTCTTTGCAATCTCACTCTAAGGATCATCCCAGAGACTCACTTATGTCCACAAATATGACCTCCAGTCTCATTGAAATGAAATAATGCAAAATGTGTCCTTTTGTCTTTGCCTCTTTCACTCAGTAAAATTAGTTTGCTATGTATCTATGCTATAGCATATATCAATAGTTTATTCTGTCTTAATGATGAGTAGTTTCTATGGACTGAGTGTTTGTGTCCCCCTCCCACTCCATGTGCTGAAGGTCTAAGGTGAAGGTATTTGAAGATGGGGCATTTGGGAGGTAATTGGGTGATGTGGGTGGAGCCTCCATGATGAGATTAGTGTCCTTTTGAGAGGAGGAAGCAGGAAGATGACTGTCTGTCAACCAGGAACTGAATGTCCACCAAGGAGCCAACTATGCGGGTATCCTAAAGACTCTAGAGCTATGAAAAATAAATGTTTGTTGATTAGGCCACCCAGTCTATAGTGCTCTGTTATAGCATCCTTAACTCACACACGAGTATTCCATTGTATGGACCTGGCACAGTTCATTTACCCATTTACCTGCAGATAGAAATTTGGGTGGTTTCAGGTGTTTCGTTACTACAAATACAGCTCTATGAACATGTGGTTTCTTCAACACATGGGACTTGGGTAGCGTGGTCACCTGGCACGAACATAGAACTCATGCAGCTTTCTATGTTATTAGTAATGAAGTTCTTTGTCTTTGACACAGGAGTCTTATATCTCCTGCCAGGACTCATGACCTGAGCTTGCAAATAGGGTAAAATTTCAGACCATTTATAGTTCTTGATAATTCTATTTCTGGGGCACTTCATTCCTTCATGTAGATCCAGATTTTCATCTGGTATCATTTTCCTTCTGCTTGAAGGATTTCCTTTAATATTTCTTGGCATGTGGGACTCCATGCAATGAATTCTTTCAGCTTTTGTATGTTTGGAAAACTATTTATTCTGCCTTCATTTTTGAAATATATATTTGCTGATTTTAGGATTCTAGAGAGACAGTTTTCTTTCTTTAAATGTCAGCACTTTCAAAACATTCTTCCACTCTCTTCCTTCCCATATTGTTCCCTATGAGATATTTGTTGTTATCTTTTTTCTATGCATAATGTCTTTTTTCCCTCTGGTTGCTTTTAAGATTTTCACTTTATCATTGGTTACAAGCAACTTACTTACAATGTCTCTTGGTGTAGGTTTCTTTATGATTTTTATGCTTTGGATTAAGCTTCTTACATACAGATTTGTACTACAAATTGCAAATTACAAATAAGGGTTTGTAATTGTCATTAAATTTTGATTTTTTTGGATCAATATACTTCAAATAATTTTACTGTTCTCCTTTCCTTTGTAAACTCTAGTAAGGTATATGTAGAATCTCTTGAGTTACCTCACAGTTGACAGGTTATTATTGCACTTTCTCTTTCAAATTATTTAATTTGGGGTAGTTTCTATTAGTATGACTTCAGTATAACTCATCTTTTCTTCTTTAATATGTCATCTGCCATTAATCCTATTCAGTATATTTTTTCATCTCACACGTTGTCATTTCCATTTCTAGAACTTTGATTTGAGTCTTTTTTTTTTTTTTTTTATCTTCTATGTCTCAGCTTTGCTTTCCAACATCTGGAACCAAAACCAGGACTAGAGTTAGACATGAGACATGTCTGGGCACAAAATTTAAGAAGACATTCACTCCCAAGGATGTACATGTGCTGACTTCATTGTTTGAAATACAGTTATAGAAACTTTGTTAATGACTTAGTCTGCTAATTCTAATATCTGTGGCAGTTTTGAATTTGTTTCAGTTCATCAATTTCCTTTTTGTGGGTCATAAAAAATCGACAAGGTTATATAGCAAAGACTTCTTATCTCTTTTGAGCAGTAATATTTCTTGATTTGTTAAATCACATTCATTATCTATTTCTAACTTATTTCATCAATCGCATATTTTCATGTGGCTCTATATCATGTAATGTTTGCTAGCATTTAATTTTGAAAACATATCTTAAACTTACAGAAAAGTTATAAAAATAATAGACTCCTAAATAGCCTTCACCTCAATATACAAGTTCATTACATTTTGTTAAGTTGCAAACAGTATTATGAAATATTTTAATCACCCTGGCACTTATAAATAATATATCATATATATGTGAACTTGGTCCCAGATGCATGGAATACCACCCTCATCTACACCACTTAATGACAAATGCTTGCTACTGTTTAAAAGCATCTGGGGCAACATGTGGAATGATGAATGTAAACCAATCACTATTATTCAGGAGAAAACAGCATTACATTGTGCTGGTAATGAGTTAGAATGTACTACTCAAATACAAATGAGAGCCTAACTCCTGTGTATAAAAATAGTCCCTGCTTGTTCCTTTGGCAAAACCAGACTGCTTCTATCTGTAGATCGTGCCTATGTGTTTTCTTTATCATAATGTCAATTCATTTTCAAACAACGTAAGCCGTGGGACCGTGGGGCTAAGGCAGGGAGAAAAGAAAGCCGTAAGGACGAAAATATTTGATTTGGATGCTGCTAGGGCATTTCCCAATCTGGGAATGATGAATGGGGAGAATGTTTTTGGGGGTTGGATCTCATCCCCAGACCAATTATATAAGATCAGCTGAAAGGATTCACATTCTGCTGATTTTTTCCTCTCTTGGAGACTTGAATCTTGATGCTTTTTGTTCAGCGTTAAAGGACAGTCTTACAATGCCATTTGTAGTTGATGCCCCTGGCCTTCTGTCAGAGCCCCTCAACCCTGCTCTTCTGCTTCAAGCCACTGCAGTGGACATTTCCCTTTGCTCGTAGATTCACTGCAGTGTCAGTCCCCAAGCAAACATGTCTGCGCATTCTACCCCAACTCCTTCTTAGATATGGGAAGAACTCCTGTGGCCCACATGCAAACTCACAGCAGATATCCAGGAGAGTTCATGCCTCAGGGAGCAGCCCTCACACACTGCAAGTGGTAGATAGGGACTCCCAGCTCTGGGCTTGCAGGGAGGCATTCTTGGAGGCATTCCACACTTCTCAGCGTGAGTCCTTGTGCAATCAAGCCAGCATGGCCTACAATAGAGACCTCGTAGGCTCAGCCTCCCTGCTCCCTCATTCCTGAGCCTTGGGCTCAACCACCAGCATCCTAAACTTTGTCTTGGGCTCTGCTTTTGGGAAACCCAAACTAAAACTCCATTCACAGATTTGACGTATTTCTTGAAGGCAACTGGATTTAACTGTATTTGTTTTACTAAATGTCCGTAAGAGTAAGGACAATGCCTATTTTGCCCACTATTTTACTTCCAAAGCCCAGCATAGCATTATCACTTGAGCCAAGAAATCCCTGTCTAAAAAAATAAATTAGTTAAAATGAGGCAAAATGAAATTCATTTCTTATTCATAATTTTGAAAAATAACATACACTGCTTGTGGAATTGCATAAATGCCACTCAAGAATCCTTTATTCACCTTGCTTGGTTTTGTGACAACTATCCGTAAGGCTAAAGAGAAAAAGATCGGTAGTCCGGAGCAATTTGTCAAATTATCAAACTTATTAAAATCTAATAGTTCCTTTCTACTTAGATTCTTTTAAGAAACTCAGTAAGAGCACGTGACCCTATGTCTGCATAGAAACAGCATGGAGATGCCATGGCTTAGGTGAAAGGCTCCTACTCTGGGATCCATCCCTTAATGGCTTGTCCTATCAGAATACCAATCATTATGTGCAGCATATGTTTCTTCTTGGTTGTCTGCCTCCCTGTTAAAGGATATGCACTCCAAGGGTGGGGACTATGGTTAAATTCTTTTCTCCATGGCTGCAAGAGCTTAGATCCAGTCCTGGAAACTGGTGAACCTCTAAATGAGTTAAAGCATTTTTTTCTTTCTTCAATTTTTTTTCCCCCTGCTCCTGATGAAGGACAGGATGAAACAGGAGGATGGGGTGGGGGGAGAACAGAGAGGAAGGGAGGGGATGAGAGGGAAAGAGAAGATAGAAACAGGGTGGGAGAAGAGAGGTGTGGAGGGAAAGGAGGGGACCGCAGGGCAGGGAAGAGGAGAGATGGGGACAGAAAAGGGGGCAGGTGACATGAAGGAAGACAAAGGGAGAGTAGCCTCTCATTAAGCAACATCTGCCCATCCCTGCTAAATAGGAACGTGGCATAGAAATATTTTCTGAACTAAGTCAATTGTTCTCCAAACTGAGCAACATATTATTTTTAAGAATAAATAGGCTATATGGATGAAGATATCTTAATAAGCCTTTAAGTGCTCCCTTACATTTCCTACAGTCTGAAAATGTAGCTAGTGTGCTTAGTATGTTTACATAGACATCTCACTTATATTTATAAATATATCTGTAGAATTGCAGCTTGTTCTGTCTCTGTTTTACACCACAAGAATGTAAAACAGTGTATTTCCATTTTGGTTCAGAGAAGAGAATTTTGCTAAATCAATTAGTTGGCGGGTTCATTAGGGAATTCCCAAGCCTAACACAGAACTCACTATGTGCTAGTTAATGCCTAGACTATATCATCTTCCACATCTAACCTAGTTTCTTCCTAAACTGTGATGAAGACATTCTTTCCTCCATCATATCCCATTCCCTTTTATTTAAAATGTCTTTAGGGCTCCTAACTATTGCTTCAGGTTTGGTCTGAAAACCGTAGACATCTTGTAGATTCTAGAGATTCAGATGTGCTTATTTTTTATTGAACTCTTTTTCATTGAACTCAGAAGGTAAAAGCTCCAGGTAGCTTTTCTTGTAAAATGACAGGGACCTTCTTAATTGGGCCAAACCCTAAAAAGTAATTTAAGGTCAGCCTCTCTGGTTCAAGTAATTTTTCTCCAGCCCTATCAGGTGTCTTGGCAAATGATTATTACTTCTCTTTGCTCAGTAAAATGTGAATATTATATATAGCTTCCCTCTGTAAGTATAGACACTGTACATTCTTTCCCTTTTGGGATGACTCATCCTGTGTGCACCTATGTGTGTATAGCTGTTGTATGCATGTGTGTGTGTGTGTGCATGTGTTTGTGTATGTGTATGTGTTTGGATGGGGATGTGAGGTGAGAAGAGCACTAGCCTTTAAGTTAAGGACGACTTTCAGAGTCCAACACTCCATCCCTTACCCTGCCACTGATGCCCTTTGATGATTTCCAGAAGTTGACAATAGCTTTCCAAGTGGTACATTTAGTTTACAACAGTGATCCTAGTGATCTGAGTTTTTCAGCTTGTCATAGGCTACTGGTTCCCATTTTGATCTTCAGGTAAACCCAGTGTATTTGGGGGTTATTATCTATTTTATGCCTTCTTTTTTTCTTTTTCTTTACCAGATTCTGTATTTCCTTCCATAATTCCCAGCTTATATTAACCTTGGCCAGTATTTCTCTTTAATTTTATTCTTTCTTATGATGTTTGATAAACAAGTCACAGATACAACCATTGCCTTCTTTCAGAGAGAAGTCTCATCCTTTAGAAAAGCCCCTTTTATTTATTACATTATGGATTCCATTGCTCACTATGGGCTATATCCAAACTCACATTCCTAAAGAATAAGTTATAAGTTGTTTTAATGTGCCATATATCTCTCATCTAATAATAAAGATCATTTGCCATTTGTTATTTCATGTATTCAAGTAGTTTATATACTGAGCACTTATATACTGCCAGGAACAGCCAGATATTCTGTAATCAGCTTGGAAGTTAACATGAATATTGAACTCTGGAAACGATCCCAATTTTATATGGTATCAGACTGATTAAAATTAGATTTGGAAACACAGGGATTTGGTACGAGAACACTAAGCATCTAAATTTTAAAAATCACTTTTTAAGTATACTGGGCCAATTGAAGAAAGGCACTTCGAGGGAAAGACATTGAGAAATCACAAGAAGATCGGAGCACCTGGGTGGATCAGTGGGTTAAACATCTGACTCTTGATTTCAGCTCAGGTCATGATCTCACGGTTTATGAGTTTGAGCCTTGCATCGGGCTCTGTGCTGACAGCACAGAGCCTGCTTGGGATTCTCTCCCTCCTCTCTCTCTGCCCTCCTCCGCTCCCATCTCAAAATAAATAAATACAATTTTTAATAAACTTAAAAATATATACCTATTTAAAAAAAGAAATCACCAGAAGTCAATAAGGACTATGATGAAGGATGAAGGTAAAGGTGAATGAAGGTCGTGGAGCAGTGGGCAGAAGGTCTTATTAGAATAAGATGGAACTATGAAGGCATTGATAAATGTTGAAAGGGCAGCCAAGATAAATGCACCAAAGTAGCTCTGTTTGGAAACTGCAATGACCCCTTCCTCCAAGGTTCAGATTAAACCACTTTTATCTAAGAGAAAGAATCAGGGTTTCTGACTGCAGATCTTTGCTGGAAATCTGCTAAGAATTCACCTCTCCTCCTATTTCAGTTTCCAAAGAAGTACTCTAATTCACTGTCAGAATTTGTTCACTCCGGTCTCTTCCTCCAAGCAGTGAGATGAAAAGACAATGTCTTAGACCTGGAGTCCCATCTTCATTATTGCTTTGAGCGTCTTCAGATAACTGAGGTAGCAAACTTTTCTTATAATTAGAATGGGGCCTAGTCATACTTGGCTGTATGAGCAATTCTGTCTTCTCGGTTATTTGCATTTGTGATTGCACCCAAGATTGTTGTAGGTCAAAATGTTGTGCTATGTTTAATAATAGAAATATGGGTATGAATATATAGATATTATAAAGAACCAAAAAAAAAAAAAATGGAAAGGCAAAAAGCCACGATATTATGTCAGCTTAAGGCTGCAAACAGGTGACATATAGAAAGTATGAGTCTGGAGTGTGTAGGACCTGTAAGGACTGGATGTAACAGAGGATGGATTGGAAGCAGTCCAAGGAAGCTGATCTCAACAGAGAATGTAGAGGAAAATAAAATCGTTAGATCTAGGAGAAACATCTAGACAAGAACAATTAATGCTGTTTTCAAGTGACTTCCCAAATGCAGTAGGGTAATTAATTTTTTTCATTCCTTCTTTTAAGAACCAACAGGCTTGAGGAAATGGCTTTAATCTTTGGTTGTAAAACAAGTTAAAGAAGAGAAGTTCAATTTCTATGCTAAATTAAAGACAGCAGGGGTGCCTGGGTGGCTCAGCTGGTTAAGTGTCTGACTTTGGCTCAGGTCGAGATCTCACGGTTGGTAGGTTCAAGCCTCCTGTCAGGCTCTGTGCTGACAGCTCAGAGCCTGGAGACTGCTTCAGATTCTGTGTGCCGCCCCACCCCCCCAACCCCTGTTCATGCTCTTCTCTCTCTGTCTCTCAAAAATGAATAAACGTAAAAAAATCTTTTAAATAAAATAAATTATACACAGCAACTTTCCATCATTGTTTTGGGGGGAGGGGTAGTTTATCTGTTAACTTAAGTGGCTTAATTTACACACAATATCCACTCCTTGCAAAAAGCCTTGGTAATAGGAAGTCAAAAACATTTGTTATGAAAATAATTCACCATCTTCTAAGCAGGTTCACCAAAGCATCAGTTCCGCCTTAGGATAGGGTCTGCAAGGTTTTAAAGTGGTAATGTTCCTTACAAGATAAAAAGCATATTGGAAAAAGAATTAAAAGCAAGGGAAAAGAAGAGTTGCAGCACAGATGGCCTGATTTGTAATGGGAAAAGAGGTCAGGAGTAATATAGCATTCCATTTCATTTCTAAGATGAAAAATACCTACATATTGGCAGAAAAGGTCTGTTCTTCTGATTCAGCCAAGAAGGTCAGGTCAAAACTTTATCTTTTAAAGAAATAGATCAGGTAATTGGTTGTTGAAAGTAATTGAAAGTTGGCACAATTGGAGAACCATTTCCCCTGAAGACTCACTCCTTTTAAACTGAGCAAATGTCAGAACCAGACATTAAAAAGCTAATGTTTGTCTTCTAATTCTCAAAGACTTTATTGTGTGTATTTCCTGTGGACTTGTGTACATGAACTTTCTTAGGTTTGAGTAAACGGTTCATACCAGGCTGCCTCTGACCACTGATCCCTTAAATGGAAGCAACATTTCAGAAATTATTAGTGGACTTGAAATGGAAGGAACCATTTGTAACTCTTTCAGACCCAACACCCTCTTTTTGTAACAATCGTTCTTTGTGTATTAGTATTTGACTTCTGTTAATTATTTTAAACAAAGACACACAATATAACACAAATAAGGGCCTTAATCTCTTCAAATCCCACTTTTTCCTCAGGCAAAAAAAAAATGTATATATCTACCTGTAGGTGATTGAATGGATCACACTTTTTTTTTAAAGAACATTTGCATTGCTATCACTTTGAGCTTTTCAGAAAAAATGTCACTAATTATGACATTACCATTGTTTTGGGGGAATAAAAGGATTTTTTTGTTATTTGGGGTTTTGATTCTTCTCTTTAAAGATCTAATTAAACCATGTACAGGACTTTAAAAATTCAAGTACTACTAAACGGCTTTCAACATAAGCAACATTGCACTCTGTATATCTTCCAGCTGCTCAATACCTACTCCTTGCAGATAACTATTTTCAACGCATAGCTGTTTATTCTGGTATATACCTCAATATTAATAAATACTATGTTTATGCTATCATTTCTTTTTTAGCTTTATTGAGGTAGAATTGATAAATAAAATTATATTTAAAGTGAACATCATGATGAATTGATATATATCTAGTGAAATGATTCCCCCATCTAATTAATTAACACATCCATCACCTCACATATTTATCTTTTCCTGTGTGTGTGAGAACATTTAAGTGCTACTGTCTTAAAAATTTCAGTTTTACAATGGTGTTACCAACGATAGTCACCATGTTGCACATGAAATCTTCAGATTTTATTTATCTTAAAATATTCATCTTAGGGGAGCCTGGGTGGCTCAGTCGGTTAAGTGACCGACTTCAGCTCAGGTTATGATCTCACGGTTTGTGAGTTTGAGCCCCACCTTGGGCTCTGTGCTGACAGTTCAGAGCCTGGAGCCTGCTTCAGATTCTGTCTCACTCTCTCTCTGTCCCCTCCCCCACTTGTGCATACTCTCTCTCAAAAATAAATAAATTAATTTAAAAGAATATTGCTCATCTTATTTATTTATCAAAAAAATTGTTAACTATGTGTGGTGATGGATGTTAACTAAACTTATTGTGATGATCATTTTACATATACATATATATATCAAATCATTATGTTGTACACATAAAACTAATGCAACGTTATAGGTCAATTATATCTCAACAAAAAGATGACGTTTTTGTCAATTAAAAAATTTTAATTTATATACAGTAAAATTAGCTTCTGTTTTGATGTACAGTTCTGAGTTTTAACACAAGTATAGATTCACATAAGCATCACCACAATCAAGTCAAAGAACAGTTCCATCACACCAAAAAATCCCGTCATCTTGAGCCGCCCTCACCCACATCCTAATCTCTGAGAACCACTGATGGAGCTGAAACCTGTCACAGCAGCTTTGCCTTTTCCAGAATGTCACATGAATAGAATCACACAGCGTGTAATCTTTTGAGACTGGCTTCTGTAAGGGCTCAATTCTTCACTCTGTTTTTACACATCTTGTGACAGCTTTTGTTCCAGACTATCTCTGAGGCCTTTGCTATGATAATCTCAAGGCTGTTTGCTAAAATGGAGGTAGGTGTTCCCTCGGAGGCAGAGGGTAGATTTATTTACTGACCAGGATTGTAATGATTATAAGGCAAACGTTGGGTAGGATTGCTTGAGGCCCCTTTATAAGACTGGGTTTTCTGAGGTGGAGTTCCTTTGCTGTGACAAAAAATCCACAGTCCTTTCTCTCTCTCTCTCTCTCTCTCTCTCTCTCTCTGTCTCACCTGGATCTGCCTCTGTGTCCCTGGGTTAGGGGCTAGGGGAACTGATTTGAACATTCACCTTATGCTATGCATGCTGCTGTGCTGTGGGTAACAAAGGCCTTTGTCTCTGACCTAGGAGTCTCCTGTCTTCTGCCCCACCTATGAAACTGTGGCAGGCTAAATTGTTCCCTTGAGAGGAGAGTAAGACTTCAGACCCTTCATAATTATTTAAAATTGTTTTTAATCTTTATTTATTTTTGAGAGAGAGGCAGCATGTGAGCAGGGGAAGAACAGAGAGAAGGAGACACAGAATCTGAAGCAGGCTCCAGGCTCCGAGCTGACAGCACAGAGCCTGACGTGGGGCTCGAACTCACAATCTGTGAGATCATGACTTGAGCCGAAGTCGGACGCTCAACTGACTGAGCCACCCAGGTGGCCCCAGACTCTTCATAATTCTTGATGCTTCTTCCATTTGGCACTATGTGTTTTGGATCTTACATGTACCAGTTGTGCATTAGTCTCCTAGGCCTGTCGTAACAAAGTCCTGCAAACTGGGTGGCTTAAAGCAATAGAAATTTAGAGGCCTCTGTACCCCTCTCTCTGCCCCTCTCCCCCTCTCAAAAATAAACATTAAAAAACAATAGAAGTTTATTGTCTGCCAGTTCTTGAGGTTAGAAGTCTGAAATCAAGGTGTAGGCAAGGTGTTGTTCCTCTGAAACTTGTAGGGGAATCTCTCCTTTCTTCTACCTAGCTGCTGGTGGTTTGCAAGCAATCCATGGAGTCCCTTGGCTTGTAACTGCATAACTCCAATCTCCGTCTTGGTCATTGGATGACATTTTCCCTATGTGTCTCTGTCTTCACATGAGCACCAGTCATATTGGGTTAGGGGTCCAACCTACTTTAATAATGACCTCATCTTAACTGGTTACATCTGCAACAATCCTATTTCTAAATAGGGTCACATTTTTAGGTACTAGGGGTAGGAGGGATTTCAACATATCCTTTGGGCAAGGGGACACAATTCAATCCAGAACAAACAGTGCGTTTCTCTTTATTGCTAAGTAGTATTCCATTAAATTGGAGGTACCACCTTTTGTTTATCTATTTGCCTGTTGAAGGACACTTGGGGTGTTGTTTCCAAGTTTCAGTAATTGTGAGTGACACTGCTATATACATTTGTGTACAGAGTTTTTTATGAGCATAGCATTCTTTTCTTTAAGGTAAATATCTAAGAGGGGCTTTCTGGGTCAAAATGGTACCTTTATCTGAAATTGCTTAACATTTTAAGAAACTGTTTTCCAAAGTGGCTGCAACATTTTGGATCCCCTCGAGCAGTGTATGAGAGTTCCAGTTGCCCTGCATCCACACAAGAAGTTGAAGTTATCATTTAAAAAACTGTTGCTGAATGTGTGTGCATGTGTGTGTGTGTGTGTGTGTGTATGACCATTCAAAGAGCCATTTGGTGCCATCCCACTGTGACTTTACTTTGTATTTCCCTAGTGACTAATGATGTTGAGCACCTTTTCATGTGTGCATTTGCCACTCATATATCTTGTTTGGTGTGATTGTTCACATCTTTTGCTCATTTTTAAAATTGGTTTGTTTGGTTGTTGTATTTGGAGAGATTTGTATACATTCTCTATACAAGTTACTTGATAGAGAAATGATTTGAACACATTGTCTCCCAGACTATGGTTTATGTTGTGTTTCATTTTCTTGATGCCCTGTGCAAGGCAAAAACATTGTAATTTTGGTGAAGTTCAATTTATCACTTTTCTTTTCTTGTATAGCTTTGTGGTTTTTAGTGTCATACGTGTGAAATCTCTGCCAAACCCAATGTCACAGAAATACATTCCTGTGCTTTCATGTAAAGATTTTATATCTTGTGTTTTTAATTTTTTAAAAACATTTTTTAAGTTTTGTTTTATTTTTTTTTATTTTATTTTTTTTCAACGTTTTTTATTTATTTTTGGGACAGAGAGAGACAGAGCATGAACGGGGGAGGGGCAGAGAGAGAGGGAGACACAGAATCGGAAACAGGCTCCAGGCTCCGAGCCATCAGCCCAGAGCCTGACGCGGGGCTCGAACTCACTCACGGACCGTGAGATCGTGACCTGGCTGAAGTCGGACGCTTAACCGACTGCGCCACCCAGGCGCCCCAAGTTTTGTTTTATTTTTGAGAGAGAGAAAGAGAAACAGCGCAAGTGAGGGAGGGGCAGAGAGAGAGAGGGAGACGGAGAATCCCCAGCAGGTTCCACCTCATGGAGCCAGATGCAGGACTTGAACTCATGCAACTGTGAGATCATGATCTGAGCTGAAATCAAGAGTTGGACACTTAACTGGGACACCCAGGTGCCCCTATAGCTTGTGTTTTTAAGTTTGAGTACCACCATTTGAGTATGATCCATTTTGAGTTAACTTTGCATAAGGTGTGATGTGGAATTTACTTATTTTTTTTTTGCCAGTGTCATTTGATGAAAAAGTTATCCTTTATTCATAGACCTGTCTTTGTACATTTCTCAACTGACCATTTGTGTGTGTCTATTTCTGGACTCTATTTTGTTTCATAGATTTATGCTTCTATTCTTTCATCAATGCCATGCTATTTTGATTACTGTAGGGTTCAAGTATATTTAAAAATTGAAGCATAATATATATATATATATATATTTAAAAATAAAAATATGTTTAAAAACCAAAAATGGTTTGGCTATTCTAGATCATTCTCCTTTCAATAGAGATTTTAAAATCAACTTGTCTATGTCTAGAAGAAAACCCTGCTAAGGTTTTTATTGCAATTGCATTAAATCTGTAGACTCATTTGAGAAGAAGTAACTTAAGTATGTTAAGTTTCCAAATCCATGAACTCAGCATGTCTCTCCATTTCTTGAAATCTTTTTTTGCTTTATTTCACTAGCACCTTATAGTTTTATAATTTTTGCTTTCAATTGTCATGCATATCTTAAATAAATTAAGATACCAAAAAAGTCTATTACTTTAACTCAAATAGTTATTGCTACTCTTTAAAATTCACTCAGTAACTTTCCCTTTGCTGTTTCTACCAATCTTAAAATACTGTATCTTACACTTTGTACAATCCTTATTAGGCCCCTACATAGAAAGATAAACCTTAGCCAAAAAAAAACAAAAACAAAAAACACCCCAAAAAAACACCTTCATAAATATTATCCTTTTCCCTTGCTCCTTTAGATTGACTTAGACTCTGCTAAGTTAGAGGTTGCATGACTGTGGTAAAAAAGAACTTCATCTTTACTTTATTTATAAGTTACTTTGGCAGTATTTTCCAGTGGTCAGGTAGTGTTGTGTTAGAAAGCTATGCCAGCAGCTGTGACTGTCCTTTGGAATCATGAAGACAGAAGCCAAAAGAAAAATGGTGTGAGACGAAGCCTGGAAAAAGCCTAGGTCATTGATGATAATGTTAAGCCACCCACCAAATCCTAGGACCACACAGTCCCAGATGTCCTTGTCAGTAACTGTACGTGTTAGCATGGCTTGAGCACAGTTATTCAGGAATTTGGTTACTTGCAGTTGAAAGACGTCCTGATAGAAATAACTGGTGTGGCTCACTCTTGCCTACCATTCTCTTTGTGCACCCCACCCTTCTTATGTTTTAACCCCAAGGGTTGACATATCAGGGTTTTTCTGGAATTTCTCCTTTGCTCTTACTTTTTCTCCCAGGCTGGAGTGTCTTCCATTTTCCTTCCTAACTTCCCTCGTCTACCAATCTACCTTCACAGGAAGGTTCCAATCAAATGTCATTTCTTCTAGGAGAACTTTCTGACCATGCATACCTTCCCAATGCCAGCTCACACATACGTGTTCACACACACACACACACACACACACACTTTTCATCTGCAGAATATTTATCGTAGGCACTCATGCGATGCAGCATATGGCTAAATGCCACAGCAAAACCTGAAGTTTATTGAGTGGTTATTTTGTGCCAGCCACCAGGATGAGTACTTTCTTTGCTTTGTCCTTAATCCCTATGGAAAGTTTAGGAATTAATTACTCTTATTGCCCTCATTTTACCAAGGAACAAATCAGGTTTAGAGAGGCTTTAGCAAGTTTCTCAAGGTCACACAGATAACCATTGAGGAGCAGAGCTATAAATATTCCAAACTAGGTCTGACTCCAGACCGGAACTCCTGTAGGGAACATTACACGGAAGTGAGTATGTGTGGCACGGAACGTTGCTTTGTTTTCACGCTACTGCATCTCGTGAGAGGAAAGACGGTCTCGAATTTCATTGTGTTCTCTCTGTGGGCATGTGCCTAGCACCGAGAGACAGCGACGGGCACCAGTTAATCAAAAGGCAGTCATCCTCTCGGAGGGCCAGAGCTCCCACCTGCTCACCCCCAGCACTGTCCCAGGCCCTAGTTGAGGTCTTCTCTACAAACACACCTATCTTTATTTAGCCTTTGGCCACCCCTGTCAGAACTGTGAGAAGCTCATTCTCACTATGGTGTTAGCAATGGACAATGGCTGTGGTTTCCTTCTCTATGTGTATTTCTTAATGGGCTTTTGGAGAAAGTGCTGTTGAACCCAAAGGAAGGGCTCTTTCATGGTAAGACTTCAAGTATATTATGAGATTCTTGAAGATAAACTGTGCTTCGAGAAGCATTGTTTGAACAAATTATGGAAAGCTGGTTGTTGGAGTGGGCAGGCTGGTGTGCAAGCAGCTGTCTTTTGAATATGAGAGCATTTCATTCTCTTCAAGACACATGAGGCTTTTTGACTGATTCCTCACAGAGAAGCATCCAGATACTTTACCACCCTAATCTCCTTTTTCTGGGTGAAGTATTATAAATTTAAAAATGCCACTGCCTTCTCCCCACTACCCATTCAGTAGCCAGTGTTGAGGTTTCCATAAATACTTAACTAACTGCCATATTTTCTTCTAAGTTCATATTCATTAAGCAACTGTAAATGAAAATTAAATTCATTATACATAATTAGGTGTAGCAACAATGGTAAAAATACGTGTCCATACTAGATTTTGTTGATTTGGAAATATAGGGCTGAATTTTAAATTTGCTATAGAAATAAAGTAGAGCATGGTTTCTCAAACTTTTCTGATCATAAAAATTTTGGTGGATACTTATTAAAATATAGACTTCACTCCAGACCTTCAGGCCCAAGAAGATACTCAATGAGAAAGAGTTGGGCATACTGAACTGGGGTAAGTGTTTCAGCCATCCTTCAATGAAGATTTGGCACTTTGACTCTGGGACAAGCCACTTCACAAGACCATGGAATGAAAAACACTTTTCTTCTATTTCCCTACTTGCCCTTCTTGCAAAAAACATTATGCCAGCCACTGTTACATGCTGAGAAAACAAAGATAAGCCCCAATTCTCACTGGAGAGTCAAAGACAATAAACAATTATACACAGTGTGTTAAGTGTTAAAATAGAGATAGTACAGGATACTATGCATTTACAGAGGAGGAAATGCCTCGTCTGAGTAAGGCAAATTCCATCTCTGTAAAAGTGAGGTCATTCCACATAGATGATGTATGAATAAAGACTCAGAGGCTTAAAGAAACCTGGTGTTTTCTGAGCTTTTTGAAATGTCTGGCATGGCTGAAGCTCAGGGTCAAGTTGGGGAAAGTGGGGGAGGACGAGGCTGGCGAGAGTCAGGTTGTGAACAGCCTTACACACCACCTTGAAGAGGTTGGACTTAGTCTTGTAGACAAGAAGGTGCTGTTGGGAAGAAACCTAGCTATCCCAGCACTTGGTATAAAACGACTTCAAAATATAAACTTACAAGAACACCTTAGGACTGGATTTGTTCGGAGCTAATATTCTACCACAGTCAGTTTGGTGCTTTGTTCATCTAGTGGGGACACCTCTCAGCTGACATCTTACAAAGAAGCACGATGTGCAAAACAGATAAAAAGGCTGCTTTGGTTGATGCAGGAAGCTCAGCCCCATGACGGTGTTCCTGTAAACACATGGTTCTAGGGAACAGTTTGCAAATCAAAGTTCTAGACTCTCAAGAGACTGAATAATTGAATGGATATTTGGAATCCTACTGTTGAAGGGTAGCTTGAATATTATCTTTGAAGAAAGCCCTTCAACTATGTCTAGTATAGCTTCTTGTGTGCAGCATCATGCAGGAGATGCTCGTGGCACTGGGTCAAGTCTGCCTAGGTATTAACATTTCCAGTGAAGGAAGGTACCCACATTCTCTCCTGTAGTTTACCTTCTGCTGAAGCAGCTTCATTCATTAGCAACTTGTGCTTTATGACAAGTAGGCGTTTTTATCCAATTTAAGCAAGGTCTTATGGAATAACCAACCCAATAGTATAGCGATCATGTCAACTTCTATTCACTTTTCAGTTTTCTTCAATCTTTATTTAAAACAGACCCTCTCCCTTGCTGGGTCTCCACTCTCCTACATACATGCATTCCAATATGTCAGTGTTGCCTCTTGAAAATGTGATCACCAGAAAGAGGCTCAAAATTTCTTTCCCTACTTCTTGCCTCCCATCACTACAAATGCATTTATGGAAAAGTGCATTTATCATGAAAGGGCCTCACCAGGGACTTGTCTTGTTAACATTACCATAAAATATATCAAGCAGGAATATCCATGAAACAGAGGCAAAATGGCATTAAAATGCATGTTAAGTCAGACATTGACTCACTATCTGATGGAATGCTAACATTTAACATCATAACGAACACTGATATATTGTCCTGATTGCCATTTTCTGTGTGTGTTGCGGAAAAAAATAAGAATCTAGAAGAACAGTGAGAGAACGTAGTAGAGACTCGATGTTTGTTGAATGAATAAAGTGCAAAGCCAAAATGGCCATATCTTTAGTTTGGGGAGCTCAGATTTGTTGAACTCAAGGGGCTTCCAACTTTGAAGAAATACAGGCAGTCAGGCAGGGCAAACTGAAAGGTCTCTGCTTAACTGAGTGTGACAAGGGGGATCCAGTGAGTGGGACATGAAGTAGTCCAGTAAAAGTGTGAGACATTTTAGGAAGGCCATCCCCACCATCCCTCCTGTGGTGCTGGCTTCATGTTGGGGCCCTGTTTTCAAGACAGAAAATTGGATGGGTACTAAAGTTGATTATTTCCCATGAATGTGATGAGCTGGGGGGCGGGGGAAGAAATGTTTCAGCACAAGATCACTCTGGGGGCTGTAGTGTCACCATGACACTGTCTGGGCTGATGACATAAGACACTTCCACTTTGACACTCTACCCTAAGCCATGCCACTGTCCATGTACAGGGATGTCCCCCACCTCACCGCTTTGTTCCCCTCATCATACAAGTTTAGTTTCTGAAGATTTTTCTTTCTTCAAAAATATTTTAAAAGAATAAAAGTAGAGAATACTTTGGATAAGAAATATTGCCAACCTAAGGTCGGTCAAATCTAGCTCTTACTCCTTAAAAAGCTAGATGACAAGTCAGCACTGAGTTTGAACCTCTCAAGAGGTAAGTCACCTTAGGGGAGGGTGAAGGAGGGGACAGGAGGCTGTTTCTGTGTGTGTGTGTGTGTGTGTGTGTGCATGCATGCGTGTGTGTGTGTGTGTGTGTGTACAGCCAAAGGTCCATTGGCATAAATAACTCAAAAATCCAACAGTTTCTCCAAAAGTGAAGGAGAAAGCTCTAATAACTGATGATCTGCCAGTGTTATCTTTTTTGGAGAAATAACTTCAGTTCTCCGTTGATCTCTTTGGTAGACTGAGCTATTCTGAAAAAATATACAGCATTACTTTCTTAACTACTGACCAGAAAGACGAAGCAATACTCACATCAACTCCTTATTTTAATGTCAAATGTTTATTTCTATGCCATAGTTGCCTCAGCACAATTTGTAAAAGAAAGGAATCCCCCCAAACGAATTTTCTTCTTCTTCTTCTTCTTTTTTTTTTTTTTTTTTTTTTTTTGGGGTCAGGATATTTTCTCTGCAGTTATAAGAAAGAAAATAAACACCTCAGTATCAGAATTACCATTTCTTTCACATCGTTCTAATAGGCTGCATCTAAATATTTTCCTTGGATGTCATTTTTTAAGGATGGAAAAATATCCACAGGAAAACATGTTTGTAGTCATTAAAATGAATTTGGGATAGTCTTTGTCAGAGAATATATCTAGAACATCTTTGTTTTGGTACACTATATCACTAATTGCCATATTCTTTAATTATTTAATGTCACAAGCATACTTTATTACATAAAACAAAGTGCACTGAAAATGAACAATGTTAGAAACAAACTGGAATCTGGTGTATCTTAAATCTTCGGGTGATTAGATATTAGCCGAAGTGCCAGAATACAAATTTCATATCCATACAAATGCAACTCTCTTCTGTGATGAAAATGCACTTAGCAGCTTAGTTCTTTTCGCTTTAGCAGACAGGGCATCCAATACAACTGAAACAACCTGATAACAATTTTTGTTTTTCAATAAAAAGGAATGCTCTGGTTTCTTAACTGGCTCCCACATTCGAGGGAGCCAGAAGATGGCATTTGCTCTTTTAAATACATTTCTCTTGTCTGATTTGAGACACAAATCCACCAAGATTCTTACAGCGGAAGTAGGCACCCACCACACCTTACGTCACCAGGACCTCGGAGAAGCCTGGTGGAGTAAATCTGTGATGCGTGGTGTGGGCCCAGCACCTAGAAGAGAGCATGGTGGTTGTGAACATAACTCCCTTCAGCAGACTCAGTGAAAGGATGAGAGTTCTTTAAGTTCATGCACATTTTATTGAGTAGTAATATAAAATGCTTTGTCTTTGTCATTGTTACAAGTGCATGCTTTGATTGCCAACATTTCAGAAGTCAAATTACAAAGGCAAGGCTTTAGGCTGTAGTGAATTACTTGGGCACTTATACAATTGTTAAAAAATATGAATGGACTTTTGTTGTTGTTTTCAGAATGAACCAGTTGTAACCCGTAACTGATATACAAAGGGAAAAAAGTGAAAAAAGTACATATTTTGTGGCACGTGACAGAACAGAACAAAAGAACTAAACCGTGATGACATTAACAGTTACCATGCATTTAGAGTTTCACATGTAACTACAAACTTATTTAAATTTCACAAGGTTTGCTAAACATGCTAACCATCTATATGTGCACTGACAAGCTTATGTTAAAAACTTTTAAGAATACTCTCCCCTTTAGATTTTTTCAAAGCTTTTTTGATTACAAAATTTCAAAGGCATTAAGCATTTTAGAGAATATAAAGTACGCCAGTATACATATATTTCCAGTATATGTCAGACCACTAAGCGCATTACAGTCCCATACAGGCCGATACAGCCATTTTTTTTTCTTAAAAAACATGCATAGGCAGATTTTTTTTTTTTTTACAGAATATAGATGCTTTATCACTGTACTTAATATGGTGTCTTGTTCACTATACTTAAAAATGCACCACTCATAAATATTTAATTCGGCAAGCCACAACCAAGACTTGATTTATCAACAACGAAAAAAAAAAACCCTAAATATAAACAGCAAAAAAAAGATAGATGTAATTATTCCAGTTTTTTTAAAACTTAAAGAAAAGAAAAGATATTCATTGCTAAATTAATATGATAAGTGTTTATATGGAAAGAAGGGCATTCAAGCACACTAAAGAAACCTGAGGTAAGCATAATCTGTACAAAATTAAACTGTCCTTTTTGGCATTTTAACAAATTTGCAACATTCTTTTTTTTTTCTTTTTCTGTTTTTTTTTTTTTTTGTTTTTTAAGACTGCCTAATTCATTTTATAGCCATTGTCTGACAAGAGTAGCAAAACATTATCAATAAATAGTCCTTATTTAGTTTGTACATCATTTTGTTAAAAATGTTTGATGTCATCCATTTTTAGTGCTGCAACTGTAAACGTACAATAGAGTAAGAAATTAGACAAAGTTTTCATGTCCAGTAACATAATAAAAGACCTTTCATTAACCTATCTAGAAGTCCCCAATGCAGTAGGAAAACATGTTCATTCCCCTAACATTGCAGTATATACTAGCGTTAGCTTTCTTTTTAAAGTTTTTTTTCCTATAAGCATTTTTAAAAGGCATACCCCGAAGAGGTGTTTAATCACCACCCCCACCAAAATATAGTTTATTATCTCTCTCCCTCTTTTTTAATGATAGTGTAAACTGAATCCATTTCCTGGCCCCCAGAGCAAATAAGCTACCATCAGAGGCAAGAACACCCAACTGCTGATAGGCAGCAATCCCCATCATGCCCTGCAGCTCAAAAAAAAAAAAAAAAAAAAAAAAGTGAACAGGAAGTGGTCACTGGATATTGCTGCTATTACTGCCATTGCTGTCCGTGCCGTTAGTCTCTGAGGCGAGAGCCTTGTTGATGGAGTTAAGGTTGGCGTCAGAGGGCATGGCATCTCTGCGAGGTGGCATCCTCTCGTTAATTCGGTCTAAGCCCTTGGCCTCCTCGAAGCTAGTGATCTTATGTTGTGGTGAAAATCCTTTGATGGCTAAACAGAAAATCATTTAAAAAAAAAAAAAAAAAGAGGAAAAATTAGGTTAGCCGGAGGAGAGCAAAGGGCACAGCTTTGCATCAGGTGAGGTTAGAGATTTCGCAGTGAGTGAGGGGGAGTCCTTTAGTAGAGGACAAAATGACGGGACCTGAACACAACACAACAGACTCCTTACCATACCCGAAGATAACCAAAAGGTTTGAAAACAGCCAATGTCTCTTGCCAACCAAAATGTCCTCTTCAAGTGAGTAAAATGTACATATCTCTGGGTCTTCATGAGACTTTAGATCAACGAAATCCAAAGTGGATAAGTAAGGAAGAGGGTTGCTACCAGGGACAGGTATCTAGACTGAGCATCAACTGTCCACATCATGAGCATGATTACTGCATCAAACACCCTCACCTAGACAGACTGTAACACAGCTCTATTTCTGCTATTCCCCTGCGCTAACGGCAAATTCAGTAGAGTCAGGTGAGCTAGGTCTAAAAGTCTAGCAGAGGGCTTTAGAGTGGAAGCTAAGAGGAGCTACAAGATGAATTAACTTTGGGGGCGTTGCCATGCCATCTCAGAATCCCAGAAAGACCTTCTTGGTAAACAACTCAATGGTGGCATGAAGAAAAAACAGAAATTATAAACTCCTGCTTCTCCAGCTCATCTTTGGAAGCAAGTGGAGCGGGTGATAAGAGGAACTCAGAAAAAATCATGAGGATGAAGTAGAAAAACGTTGTCTGCCCTTCAGCAGCAAAACATGATGTTCAGATCAAACTGATGTTCACCTGGTATCCGTTACTGCCTAAATCAAAGAAAAACTCTTTCTTAGTGGATCAGTATAGATATAAGTAAAGTAACGGTTCAAGAATAAGGGGAAAATGCCTTTCATAACTTTCAGCAAAAATGACAGGATTGGTTTGGGCCCTTTTCAGTGAAAGCATGGAATTCTCAAGAGGCAGTATGGATATTTGAGTTTTTTCATTAATTAACCCTTAGTGTGCTCCCGAGATAGACAAGGCATTTGTGCAAGAAACTTAAAGATTTCTTTAGTCAGTGCATGCACCAACCAGTGAGCTGAGAATAAAGTACGTAAATGGGCAACCAATGACATCAGTTTGCTTTACTTCCTGTGATGTGCAAGCCAGATTTCGAAGGGCCAATCACCAGTGCTGAACTGGGCTGCATCTCCATGGCTGATCAAGGACAATCTCATGGTACCTTTATCCTCCCCACCTTATATGGTGGGGGGTGGGGGGGTGGGAAGGCAAGTAGTTTCTAGCTGAAACGTTGCCAGCCAGTTCTACAGAAATGTGCAGTGCCTTTTATTAGTATGGATGAGAGTCTTCAAAGATAAACACAGTTGCTTCCAAACTCATTACATGATGAGAAATAGTGTGTTACCCCTCTGCACTTTAAAGGTTAGCAAAATGGTGATTAGTCAATTATGAGAGGAAGAAGATGGGGAAATGGGGAAAGACCAAGGCCCAAAGCAAAGCCTCTTTAATTCTTCTCTAAATTGGTAATAAATTGCCAAATAATAGAGCTGTCTAATGAGCACCCACCCTGAAAACGCAATTATTTTGAAGGACAAAATAGTGGCACAGAGTGGTATTCTATTCTTTTTCTAAGCCACTGTGAATATCATTTCATCATAATGAATAAATGCAAAAGTTTGTCAAACGTGGTAATTTACAGAACGATTTTATTAATTTCAATGGCAAATGAAGAGGCTCTAGGTTTTAAAAGCCAATAGGCTGAGAGCATAGAGATTCAAAATCTAGCTAGAACGATGGATGTGTTCGGAATGGGGCTCCATCTCTACTCAAACTGTCTACCCTGGTACCGAAGAACGTGCTCTGCTGTAGTTGCTGGTCAGACAATGGGTATTAGCAATTTACATTGGTAGTATACTTAACACAACACAGAGTCACAGAAACCACAGAAAACAGCCAAACTATCCACAAGAATGCACACGGCAGATTAGAATTTGCCAAAAGGAATAGAGAATTCCCACGTAAATAGCAGTCGATTCACTGCTATTTAGGAAGCAGTTGTATTTTCTCTTACAGGGCTATCATTTCCCCTACTGTATCCAAATCATATGCAAATTCAACAGTCTAAAGTGGCACTTTTCACATCGTTATCAAAGGACCATCCACACACAATTTTGGGAAAAATAAAAAGTGATCTTGCAAGAACAAAATACAACTGAAGAATTTTGTTTTAAAGGGGAACTTCAAATTATTCTTTTTTAAAAAAAATTTCCAGAGGGTATGGCGGGGATAACATTAAAAACGATTTTGATGCGCAGTTCTCTCATAACTGTGTATTTTTTAAGCCCTTGAATTCAAAAGTAGTTTCTAGAGGGTCAATGCAGTTGTCCTTGAGTAGTGCTAGGGCACAGTGGGTGATGTACAGTTCTTGGTGTCCTCGACAGCACCTAGCACAGTACCTGATTCAAAGCAGACAGTCAACAGTCCGCTGAGTGAGGACTGGATCATCACTGTTCTCGTAATGGCCACTGCCACAGCCACTGGGTATCTCTGAACTCTTTATAGTATCTTGCTGGCGCTAACTGTCCTACAAATACCAGTAGGTCAAAATTTGTAAGACTCACAGAACTGTTGATCTCATGCACAGCTGTCTCATGTTGGGATATTTCTTAGAGACATAAATTAGTGTTGAACTACAACAAAGCACTATTCAAATGAACACTTTTTTTTCTTTTTTGCCAGAAACTTCTGAAGACTAGAATTAATAAAGCTATTTTTCTTCTCTCCTTTTCAGTGCTGACTGAAAATGATTTGAGGGAGGGACATGGTTCAGCTCAAGGAATATTATTTTATGCGATATTTGTCGAAACAGCTGCCATAACCCCCACCCCACATCGTTCAAGATATATAATCCTTTGGTTTTCTGTGACTATACTAGGTTCGTTGTATATACGAAGTCAAACATAGCTTTAAGGGAAAAAAAAAACAAACAAACAAACCATAAAAGGACATTTTCCCCTTTAAAGCAAGAACATTTTGGTTAATACTGAGCCACAACTGTTAGCCCAACACCCACACACTCTGTACAAGCTACAGCAAAATAATAATAATAATAATAATAATAATAAAATAAAAAAAAATGAATACACCCAGCAGAGCCCTTATCTGTTGCAGGTACAACAGAAAGGGGACTGGCCAATTTACCTTCATCAGCCTCAATAGCCTCAACAGTAGCTGAAGAGAAGAAAGGGGGTGCAAAATGAATGAGAAAAATGAGCAGAGGATTTTTAATTCTAAGAACAAATCAGTGACGTTCAAGGGAGCTCAGAGTATTAATGTTCCTGTAAGTGCTGGATTCTGGCACAGACAACAAAACGGAAACGGTATAAAGAAAGGAAAAACACAACGAAAATCAGTCTATTTTATGAGCTGGATACACCTATCTGAGTGAACTGGTTTTTGTTCCTTAATAAATGACAAAATGATTAACCCTTGAGGAACACAGGACAGTTTTCTTTTATTTAGATGGAATCGGTAAGAGACTAGGTTACTCTAAAATGTACACCTGACACAGAAAGGACAATAAAACCACTGCTATGCCTGGTGATTTAGGATTTTAAAATGCCAGACAAAACGGCAGACCTCGAAGCAGTGTCATAACATCAGTGGCATAATTCACACTATTCAATATTAAATAGCGAGATTCCTAGTGCAGCGGAAAAGTGGAGTGTGTGTGTGTGTCTGCGTGTGCGCGAATTCAGAGGAACAATCCAATCAATGCATCAAATACAACTTGATGGTGTATGTAACTCTTCAAAGACAAACACCGAGCATGTCTAGAGTGGTGAAGGAGAAGGGGAAAATGGAGGCAATGATGTATGGAGTCTGGACTCCCTTTGCCAGGCAACCCAATTTAAAGTCAGTTTTCCTTCCCGGAATACCATCTTTGGAAATGAAATTCCTGAAATGCTATAATCAACTGGTAACATGTCAGTTGCAGTAAGAATTCTATCAGCATTTTAAAGAAGAGGCAGTTTAAATACTGAAACCTCAGCATATTTCAGAGGCACCACTTTAAAAGCCCATTGCTTTATCAGCAATTTTTATAATAAGGTTAGCCTCTGTATTCTCACTAGTACACATGTATGAGCCTTTCCACGTTATTAAGGCTAGTTGATATTTCCCTAATTAAGTGCTAAAATGCAAAACTTCTCTGTAACTCCAAAATGTTTAATATTAAAATTCTACCCCTTGACTTTAATTTGCATATTTCTTATAATTTGAAGTTGTAAGACTAGAGAAACAGCCAAATGTGCACTACAATTTCCTTACAGTGCCTTCTAAATCCCTTAAGATAAAACTGTAAAATGTTTACCACCATGGAGAAAAGCTAAAGAGTAAAGCTTTAAGCAGTTTCTTCTTTTTGACAATTTGAAATCCAGACAGTGGATTTTGAAATTGTTTTAATGTATGTGGTTTAAAATATATAGTGAGTTTTCAAGTTCTCAGGACTAATGGGGTCCCAACCCTTATGTCTATTATATGTGTGTGAGTTTGTGTGTGTGAGAGCTCAACACAGAACAACATGCACCATTGGATTTAACAGAAAGTAACAGAAAAGGAAACCGAATAATCTCAGTTAAAATACAGGTGAAAATCTAGAAACAAAACAAAGAATTTTAAGAACTTAAATAACTTAAGTTCAAAAATAAAGCAAAAAATCTGGAACCGCACCAGCACCAACATATCAGAAATATGCACTGCCCATTATTAAATATATCTTTTCAAAGTAAATGTGGCACACAGTTTCTGATAATACACCTGCTGTACCTTAAAATGTGCTTATCAGAAACTATGCAGATTTCAGTCAATTAGGTAGGTTGCTGTGCATTTTGTGCATATAAATGATTCATTTCTGTTCACTTTTTAGAAAGCATGTTTATTTTGGTGGGAGAAGTCTTGTTTTTTTAAGTTATCAAAATTATTTTTAGATATAAATCAAGGGGAAATGTACTTGGATGTATTTTCCTATCTTCATTTACAAATTTGTGACTTTTTGTGGGAACTAAGACATTGATTTTGGAATAAATTCATATGAAAATAAAGAAAATTATAGTGATGCTGAACATGGCTCTATGTAGCAGGGGTGTGCCTAAATCAAGTAACCAACCGTAAGAATAGATTCATCTTCTAGATTGAGGGGTAAAGATGGGGCGGGGGGCGGGGGGCGGGGGGAAGTACACACACACACACACAAAAAAAGATTCGGGGAAAGATATGGAAAAATAAGCAAGAGGCTGAGATTAGTTTTCAAAATGTTATAGCGTATTTCTGTTTTACTGAGTTTTATTCATTGATTTAAAATCTAATCTAAATTTTCATAAAGTATTATTAAAATTTGACTCTAATTAATGGTAGGATTAGTTAAAATAGCAAGACAAAATTAACAAACATAAAAGAATATATAGTAACTGTGATGTCTGATGTGGTGGCCACTAGTCACATGTGGCTATTGAAAGCAAATTAATAAAAATTAGCTAAAATTAAAAAAATCAGTTTCAGTTCCTTGGTTTGTACTTGCTATATTTCAACTGCCCGATAGCCATATGTTGCCAGTGGCCTCTGTACAGACACAGAAATTTCCATCATCACAAAAATTTCTACTGGACAGCACTCGTCCAGAAAGCTACACATTTTAATAATAATAATAAAAATCTCTACATTAAAGGAAATGTTTTCATTCTTTTCTAAAAATAAAATGTGGTTATATATACTCAGTCTCTTATGTTCTGGATGGAGAAATCAGAGAAAAGACACATAGGACTCCCAATTTCTACTCAAGCAGGTAGCAAAATCACCCTGTTTAATGTTCTTCCATTCTCCACTACAAGCTAGACCGTAACGGATGTGTATTTATGTGAGTGTTTATTTTTTCAATCAGACAGCCAACCAGAACATTTAGCAAAAGCGTCATAAAAAAAAATTGTTTTTAGCAACATAAAGGCTCAAAGCTGTCCACGCTATCACGTGTGTAGACAAACCTAAGTGAGTCGTCTCCAGGCGGGGGCTGACTATGCGGTTAGGGTGTACATGAGTGGATGGCGGGCGGCGGGGGAAGCCTGCGTTCCAGGGAAGAGGGTGCTATTCTGTCGGACACGACTGGTCAAACTGATGTGGGGTTTCAGCCCTTCCTCCCGCTGAGAACTGAAGACCAAGGCCAAGGCCGAGTTCAAATGGATGAATGAATCAGGCTAACAACACCCTGGACATAGATGCCCGGGCACACAGTCCTACCGATACCAGTGCGCCTGCTTACCGCTTTGCAGGGTCTGCTTCCCTCCAGAAAGCACTCCGCTGGGGAGCATGCCCGTGGGAGTCAAGCCTTTCAGCGTTAGCACGCTCTCACTCTCTTCTCTGGAAAGGGACAAGGGGACAGAAGACATTAACTTTTGTTTTCTTTAAAAAGAAAGAAAAGACGTGCAGAGGGGGAGAAATGCATACTAGAAGTCACATCTAGGCTCTCCGGATTTTATTTTCCTTAAAACATAGTATGTATATACTTTTAAATGTTTCTTTCTGAGAGTTAGAGAGCAAGCAGGGGAGACGCAAAGAGAGAGGGAGACAGATCCCAAGTAGGCTCCATGCTGTCAGTGCAGAGCCTGAGTTGGGGCTTGAACTCACGGAGGGTGAGATCATGACCTGAGCCAATGTCAAGAGTCAGACGCTTAACCGACTGAGCCACCCAGGAGCTCCTAAACATAGTATATTTTTATACATTCATATAAAAGTAATGTGTCAAAGCATAGTTGCTCTGATAGAGTTTATAATTATATGCTTGTGCAAGTTCAGCCTCTTCTGAGTCCTGAATTCACATTTTCACATTTTGCAAGCAGGCATTCAGGATATAGAGTGTTTGCTGGGCACCCTCTGTTGATATGTTAAATATGTTAAAAATGAGCCATGGAGAGTTCTGAGGTAAGTTTTCCAGCCAAGGCTCAGCCCAAGTAAGTGCAACTGACTTCTCTTGGGAGAGAACACCAAAGAGTGTATATATATATATATATATATATATATATATATACACACATATGAGAGATTTTAAAAAACTCCGTGGTTTATGGATTACAGCACCTAGCAGGTACATTCAGGGCCTATTAAGTAATTTTGACATCACATCATGAGCACACAAATAATGACAACCAGACAGTAAAGCAACCGGTAACATTTCCTACCTTTTCTGTTCAACAGTCTCTTTCCCCACGGATTTGCTAATATGACATTATTGTATTGCTCATCGTGACAACTGTTTTACAGTCTTACGGACATCATCATTTCGATTATATTTATTAGCCACAGCACTATTAATCACTTTGACTTACTAATAAATAACAATTATTAAATAACCATAAAACGGGAATAATACACATAGCAGAATAATTCCACATAGCAGAAACTGTAATCCTACATAATCTGAAAAAATGTTATTATATATATATATACACACACACACATAATGTTTACAATATGTAGAACTACCAATGCCACATTTTTACGAAGATGTCTAAGGTGACCCAAACAGAATTCTTTTTTAAAAAGTTTATTTATTTATTTTGAGAGTGAACGAACAGGGGAGGGGCCAGAGAAAGGAAGAGAGAATCCAAAGCAGCACAGAGCCCAATGCAGGGCTCCATCCCAAGAACCGTAAGATCATGACCTGAGCCAAAATCAAGAGTCAGATGCTCAACTGACCAAGCCACCCAAGCGCCGCCCCCCCCCAAACAGAATTCAAAAGTTATTCCCCCAAACCTACTACTTCTGCAGCCTTTCTTCAACTTCATCCTTTAGTTAAGCTTAACGCATCACCCCTTCACTCCTATCCTCTCTCTTTCTACCCCCCTGCACCTCCACTCAATCAGCACACCTTGAGGGTAGAGCCCTCACAGTATTTTCAGGATCTTACCACTTCTCTTTTTAAGACAGCTTTATTGAGTATAATTAACATCCCAACATTATTCATCCATTTAAAGCATCTGACGCAATCAATTGTTTTTAGTGTATTCACAGAGTTGTGAAACAATCACCATAACCAATTTTAAAATATTTTCATCACCCCAAAAAGAAATCCCCCCCAGTATCTGCATGGCTCACTACCTCCCTGCCTTCAAATCTCTGCTCAAGCATCACCCTCTAAGTGAGGACTTCCTTTAGAAGCTACTTAAAATAATATTCACCTTCTATTCTCCCTATCTTTCCTTGCTGATTTTATTTTTATCTAAAGCACTTATGACCCCTGAAAAACTATACAGTTTATTTATTCTCTTGTTTTTTTAAGTATCTAAACCAGAACAGCACTTAGTACATAGTCCCCATTCAAAAAAACATTTACAAAAAGAATGAGTAAAAGGAAAATAGAATGGAGAATGGCAGTGTTATCCACATTTTAGATTTCTATATCCTTTACTACAGTTTAAAAATATTAGGTTTGAGATGTTTACAAATCGTTGTGTACCCTCATACAGGTATTGCAACCTTTTCAGGCTTCTGTTGTCAAACCAGTAGAGGTCACATAAAGAAAAAATATCTTAAATGCTAATATATGGATTTGGAAATTGGGAGTATCTCTAAACAAATGAACTGGGTGGCTCAGTTGGTTGAGTATCTGAGTCTTGATTTTGGCTGTGGTCATGATCTCATGTTCGTGAGATGAGCCCCATGTCAGGTGCTATGCTGACAGTGTGAAACCTCCTCGGGATTCTCTCTCTCCCTCCCTCTCTGCCCCTCCCTGCTTGTGTGCGCTCTCTCTCTATCTCGAAATAAACATTTAAGAAATTAAAAAAAAAAAAAAGAAATGAACATATATTTTTCTTTGCATTCATATTCACAATCAGGCTTCTTGTACCACCATTCCCATTCATTCATTACACTTTAAAACTTTAAGCTTCGCAAATTCCTTTCATTTCTCTCTTCCTTTGTATCTTTCCTCCTATGGCCTAATTTGCTCGGATTATTTCAGTGGCTTCCAAAATGTCCCCCCTGACATCAGTTAGTCATCATGTTAATCAGTCTTCACACTGCCAGGAACATGGGTTAAAGCATGCCTCTCATCCTTTGAAAACCATCCCATGACGCTCAATGCCTACACACAGAAAACGAAATACTTTACCGTGCTATGCAAGCCTTTTCAGGATCTGGACTCAAAAACATTTTCAGATCCACTTTTCCCTAGATTCCTCACTTACCTTCATGTCTTGCCACACAGCTCTTCTGAATTCTCAGGATTCACTGACCATATCATTCAAGTCAGACACTCACTAGTACTGCTCACTAACTGAGTTTGCACACGGTGCTTTGCTGCAAGGTTGCCATGTGGATTACTGTCAAATGCATGCACCACGAGGCCTGACACCAGGCACTTAGCAAGTGCCCATAAAGCATTGCTTTTAGGACCCAGTGACTGTGTTCTTGATGACTTCTTAGCCTTCAGGCATGCCTTTACCACAATTCAGCACCTAACGGAATCCAGCCTATCCTTCCCAGTATTCGTCTTCACTGTCAACCTCTTCACGAACGTTTTTTTTTTTTTTTCAGGGAACAGAAGAGCTCCATGGAGCCCTGTCCTCTTCCACAGGAGAGCATCCCTTCATGTATTTAGCACACGTTTCATTGTCTTAACTTAGTTTGTTGTCAATGTGTCTGTCATTCCAATTCGGTATTTGTTGTGCCTAACTCAGTGTATCGTACACATTGAATACCCAGTCATTACTTACGATGCTTACTTACTAAGCTTTCTCTGGCTATGACCCCCCTTCATTCTTCAGATTTAGTATAGATGCTTTTAATATAGGAAAGCAATAAAATATACCTTGTTTGTATTTTCCATCAATGTGTGCAATCTCAGTCAAGTCACTGATCATCACGGGGTGCAAATGGACCATTTCTCAGACGGATACATCTTAGGTATCCATAGGCAGCGGACTGCAGGGACTTTGCAATTTTAAGACGTAGCTATGATTCTCCAGCATGGCCCCTCCCACCTTCATGTGGTTTGAAGACTAACATAGATGGAAACCAAATTTTTATATTAAGAAAGGCTTCTCCTTTTTCCTTAAATATACTTTCACTTGGAAATTTTGGAGCTGTTTGCTTCCCCTTCAGATGACAAAAATAAAATAGTGTTTATTTGTAAATCTGAGGCATGGTAAACAAGCAAGTGACAATGGAGAGGTAGCTGTCGAGCTTATGATCTTCACATGGTTTCCTGCCCCCACGGGACACTTTCCCAGCCACACATGCCTCCTTGCTGGTCCTCAAAACTGCTGGTTTCTAAGAATCTTTGCAGTTTTGCCTTAAACATTCTTACCTCCGTATCTTCATGAAGATCACCCCCCCACACACACCACTTACCACTCAAATGCTATTAATTCAGAAGGTTCTTTGTTGGCCACATACTGAAAGAAGTGTCTCATCTCCCACTTGCCATCCCCTTGTACTGCTTTTCTTCTTCAAGGTACCTAATCAGCGCTTTAAGTTTTATTGGATTTATTACTGAATGAATGAGGGAGTCCTGAAAATTCGGTCAGGGATAAAAAGCCTTGGAGCAGAGGCAGCCTCATTCATTAGGCTGTGAGGGGGGCAACAATGCTCTATTTTCAGCTTTAACACGACTTTGCAGAATTTGGCTGGCCAACACAGAGCTATTGTTGGCTTTGATTTGGTGTCTTTAAGAAAGAGTGATATTGCTTTTCATCTTTGTCATGGCTCCCTGCTTTTGGCATCGAGCTGTTTAGTTATTCTTTAGTGATTCTACCAGGAGTGCATTAGAAATAACAAGGAGAGAAATCAAAAGGGCCCATGTAGCTACTCTGGGAGGAAAAATTGAGACAAATATTTGGCAAAACTTAGGTTATGAATCATACAACACGGAAATGGACTATTTCTCAAGGTATTCCTATTTACCCTTGTAGATGAGTAATTGTGAATTGACCACATACGGCTCACATATAAACATATTATATTTCAAAGCAAATTTTTTTTAAGAGAAGTATGAGTTACTTTGTTTTATCTAAGAGTAGATAATAGAATTTATATATAAAGAAAAGTGTAGTTAATTCTCTTTAGGAAAATACTTGTTTTCTAAACGCCAGATCAATAATAACATGATTCAGGATCTATTTAAAAAATAACTACTACATGTGAATTGTAACATTAAATAGCTATTTTTTCTCTCTCCATGATTCATTAGAATAATATATGTTCACATGAACAAGCTCTATGGTAAATGTTCATTTCCTAGAAATCTAGTGAAGTGTACCTGATAAATTCATCTTTTACCACAGAGCCAGAATGAAAAGTAAAATGAATTATAACAGCTTCCCTATATCACTACAAGTTCAACCTATTGTGTTTTAAAGTCCAGCAGTGAACAGGATGACAAAACAGGAATCAGTCCATTTGGTGGCTTTCTCTACAGAAATAATTTGGTATATTTCAGTTTGACTAAGATAGGAATGAACAATTCCATTTAAAAGAAAAAAAACCTAAGGAAAAGCAAATATTTTCCAGTAAAATAAGTTACGAGATTAAAGTATCAGAATGCTTATTAAGTGACACATAAGCACATTCAAAACAGAAATACGGGTACGATGATCCCACCTGAGAACTGAGAACACTCGGGCCATTTTGCCTATTGCTCGGATCTTGTTCCTTATCACCTCCTTCCGGGCTGCAGCTGTTGCGCCTATATTTTAAAACAGAATTAAGTAGTCAGTGACCTTTTATCTAACTGTAATTATCTTACAAATTTAAAGCTACAACCGACTATATAGTAAGCCAAGCCATCTCTGCATACCGCACCCCCCCCGAAAAAAACCACATGGATTTATCTGTGAATTAATTTTATTTTACTTTATTCAAGTTTATTTATTTACTTTTGAGAGAGAGAGAGAGAGAGAGAGAGAGAGAGAGACAGGCAGAGACAGGGAGAGAGAGACAGAATCCCAAGCAAACTCCACACTGCCAGCACAGAGACTAATGCGGGGCTCGAACTCACAGATGGTGAGATCATGACCTGAGCCGAAATTAAAAGTCAGACACTTAATCAACTGAGCCACCCAGGTGCCCCCTGCGAACTGATTTTAAAAACCTATGCATCTGGCCATTAATACTTGGATGTGGCTCTTGAGAGCTCCCCAAAATGCCAAAAGCAACTTTTGAGATTTCCAAGGGGGCGGGGGTGGGTAAAGAGCTGAAAAATCATGGCGCTGACAGGGTAGGTTCCTACCCTCCTCTTCTAATGGAATTCCCTTCTCTTCTGTTTATACAGAGACCGTGTGTATTGGCAGGAAGAATCAAGTGAGTCACCAGGATTTTCTACTCATTTCCGGACCTCTCCATGCTAGGAAGACTACTTTAGGAAACTGTCCTTTGGAAAGTTCTCTCTTGAAGTGACTAGGGAGTGTCAACTCCCTAAGTTCCCTGAAGCATCATGTTTGTTATTTAACCACCATAAAACATTTGTTTACGCATTTGATACTTTTTCATCTTCTGTTGGTTCCCAAATTCTAGAGGGAAAAATGGAAAACTGCCAATTTGGATTTAGTGAGAGATGGTGGCACATGGCTTGTATTTTAATACTTATGTAAAAAAGTTACACATAGGTTTGTCTGAGTAACTTTTACCACTTACTCCATTTTCCAAATGAAAAAAAAAAATCAATCTACGTAGGTTATTACTACAAACATTATTATTATGTTTTGAAAATAAGCCTGTATGGGTTTAGTGAATCCATTTTTTTTTTTTTTTATTAAATTCCACAAGCATGTTTGGAGAAGTGTAAATCACAGGAAAACATCTCGCTTAAGATTTTTATAATCCAAAGTAAAGGGGCTGAGATACCATTTTGTCCATTATATGGGTCTTCGTAGAAAATGTTAACACAAGAAGATTGTTTCTCTAGTTCTACTACCATGAACAGAAATACAACAAAATATTCTTCTCAGATAATATCGGGAAGGTTCCTAATCCAAATGAACAGTTTAACTTGCTTAGAGACTGCAGTCCATGGGTGATCATTGGTGTAAGTTTCATCTTTTAATCTGAGATACGGACAAGCTTTCTGACCTTTCTGGAAGGAGAGATTTCTGCTTTTTCTCTTAGAGGGTTTTTAAGAATGTGATCTGGAATCTTTTGCATAGTTTGATCAGAGTCAAACAATTAATCACCACCCTAATATTTCTATACGAAAGAAAACTCACATCAAAACTCATACCATGTTGAACTGCCTGGGGGAAAAACCTCTGCTTTTCTTTCCCCCCAAGGAAAATGAACACATAACGGGCCACTGTCTTCTCCTGAGTAAGAGAAGAAGTGATATTAACGCACACCCATCTCACTACCCATGGGTGTTCCCCACAAGGTATGTACCCAGCGAGCTGGTTTCTTCACTTTGTCTTCCTGACCTGAAAGCCTTCAAATAGCCCATATACCAGGCCAATTCTTTCTCTCTTGTGGCAATCACATCATGGTAGGTATCTCCCAACATACTGATTGGCAGAACTTACTATAGCCAGTGATTCCGCCTGTAGATGAATAGAGAAAACCACTCTCCAATCCAGTCTTTCCAATGATGAAGTGAAACCATGGATTCTCATTCACTAAGTTCCTTGAATTATACTCTGTTTTCCAGAACATTTGAGGAGAAGATAGGATATGCACTGGATCTCTGCCTCAAACTTTATCCTGGGTTTCTAACAATTTTTATTACCTATGATTTGTAATTAAGATTCTTTATACAACAAATCCTGCTCTGGAGACCATCTAAAAGTCTAGGTTTTTGTGCCTGCATTGTAGGTAATTTATGCTCAAGAGGCTACTAAAGAACATGTGTTAAGAAAAAAAGTGTGATGGCAATTAGTCTCCTTAAGGCTTTTTTCTTATATGTATTTTTTTCAGTTATATTCTTCTCTGAGTCTAACACTGCTATTCCTACTCTATATTGACTATTTCCAGTCTGTTTGACCCAGTGCTCTCAGAGGTCATGATGAGTTAAGTGAGGGAAAAGATTCTGACCCTCTCCAACACACAGTATGGCCAGATCACAAAATCCATCAAACAGACACAAAGAATGTAAAACGTGGGTGAGCTCCAAAAGTGGCAACTATATTTAGAAGCACAGTAAGAAAAGAAGCAAGAAGGACTGGTTAGAAACAAAATTGTACATATTTAAGAGAAATGAGAAAGGAAAAACATAAAATAAAACAAGTGAAAACTATAGAAGAAGGATAATTTCCCAGAAAATTTTCAATAAAGGGCTTGCAAAAACCATAAGCAGGGCCCTAAGTTGGAAAGGGAGGGAAAAAAATTATATAGAGCTATCCTCTTCAGCTCAGTGTTAGTGGATTCTCAGAAAAATGCTCAAATAAATTCTGAATTTTAAATGTAAAATGAGCATTCTGATTGAGCCATTTTATCATTCCTTATTTTTTTCAGATCCAGTGATTTACTGAAGAGCATGTAACCAGTATTATACTTTGTGCAATCACAGTCGTGCTCCTAATAAATGGTGATGCACAGCGCATTACGGCAGTTTTCTTTTCCTTTTATTTATATTCAAGTTACTTAACATACAGTGCAGTCTTGGCTTCAGGAGTAGAACCCCACGATTCATCTGTTACATATGACAGCCAGTGCTCATCCCGAAAAGTGACCTCCTTAATGCCTATCACCCATTTAATCCATCCCCCCAACCCAACCACTTTTCTTAATGAAGAAATGCTATCTTTTTAAAATTTCTCAATAACACAGATAAGTAAAAAGCTTTACTACTCCTTTTATAAAATTGGAACATACTTACTCAAAAAATCAAAATTAGCCTAATCATAAACAGCATAAAGAGACATACGAAATGAATATGTCTTGAAGTTTTATCCTGGGGATTGTTTTCAATATTTTCCAAATATTGAGAATCAAAATTAAACTAATGCCAAACTTTGGTAACCTCACAAAAATGTAAAATACTCAAATAGGGACACTTGGGTGGCTCAGTTGGTTGAGCATCCACCTCTTGATTTTGGCTCAGGTCATGATCTCACAGTGGTGAGCCTTCTTGGGATTTTCTCTTCCCCTTTTGCTCTCTGCCCCTCCCCCTGCTTGTGTGTGCACTCTCTCTCTAAATAAATAAATAAATATTAAAAAAAAATAAAAAATAAAATACTCAAATAAAATAGCTGAGTTAATATGTAATTGAACTTAAAGGGACTGAAAAATAGTGGGGTAGATTTAAGTTCAGATACAAAGATCCTTGTATACTTAGTAGCATTATTCCTGATTTCTGGCATTTTCCAAATGCAGAGCCCCAAATTGGGCTCTGTGCTGATAGCATGTAGCCTGCTTGGGATTCTCTCTGCCCTTCCCTCCTACCTGCTAACACACTCTCTGTCAAAATAAATAAATAAATAAATAAAAAAGAATAAAAAAAAAAAAGAATATAACATTTTAACTTGAAAGTCTAAAACTGCAAGGAACATTTCATATGTTTTTAAAAAATTAGTCATTTTAAGTAAAATTACATTTTGTGTTTCTATTCTAGTAATTCCCACTTCTTTTTTGAGCACTTCTCTCTCTACAACTTTTAACTTCTAATCTTTCATGCCTGGGGTGTTATGCTACTCTATCCAGAACCTAGGCAATCGTGCATACTCAATTTTCCTCAAAGTGGAAGAGGCTAATGTACAGACCAAGGGAATCTTTAAAGACTCACTTTCAACACGTGTCTTTTCTGACCTTAACTTGGCACCTGGCCGACTTCTCATGAAGTTTTAAAGGCGTCCATGCCAAGCCAAGCGGCTTGCTGAGTGAGTGCTGTATCCCCACAAGGTGGATTTCAGCTTCTAAGGGGACTGGGAAACTGCAGCAGCATTGTTGCAATGAGGGGCCCGGCGCTAGGGTGAAGAGAGGTTCTTACCACATGGGACACCCGCCACACGTCACAGATGCTCCGCATCTGGCTCACAGCTCCCACCCATTGAGCTACTACAGCAAATTCCTCAGTGTTCACTGAATTAGAGAATGTGGGAAGTGCTGGATAGAACACAGTTTATTACCAAAATCATGTATTTACTAGGTGTTCTGGTGAGTCTCTCCCATATAACCTTCTATGCGCCAACCACCAGCAACAGAAATATGGATTAAGCATGATCTCTGCTTTAGGAAATCGCGTGAACAATGACAACAGAGTGTGACAAATAGTGTGCGCGTAGCAGTGGTGTGCCCGAGCTGGCTTGTGTCCACTAGTGAGAGTAGATGGAGGGCATCTCTTCTTAACTCCACGTTGGTAGCCTGAATCAGCGGCAGGGAAGAGGTTTTATACTATGGAAAGCTACAAAAGCCACAAACTAGGGCCATTTCTCCCCTGCAGGAAGGGTTGTCAAACATGTACCAGCACGTCACTGAAAGTAGGTGTTCATTGCCTGGAGGCACGAGAAAAAAGGTCACTGAAATCATGACAGTTGAAGGATCTTGAGGGATAAGTAAAAGTGAGAGAACAAGGAGAACTGGGTCTTCTCCATAGAAGGAAGACAATTCTTAAACTTTTGGAGGCCGCAACAAGCCATGTTGTGTTGAGTGGTGGTGAGAGGTCTGGTGTGAATGGAGCCGGGCATGCTGGGGTGAGGCAAGGTGAGAGGAGAAACAGGGGCTCCCCGGACCAACCTGTTAAGGCGAGCACATACTAGCACCCTTGCAGTAGCGATTAACAGAACTTACTTTGTCACTTTCACTTATCTACCAAAAAAAAAGAAAGAAAGAGATGAACTGATGGAGAGGTAGATAGATATGTGACAAGGCAAATACTAGTAAAACCTTGGTTTGTGAGCATAATTCACTTCAGAAACATGCTTGTAATCCAAAGCACTGGTATGTCAAAGCAAATTGCAAGAACCATTGGCTGAGTTGTGATCATGTGATGTTCGGCGTTATGTACTGCTCGTTTGGCAAAACACTGCTCGTTTATCAAGTTAAAATTTGTTAGAAATGTTTGCTCATCTTGTGGAACACTCGCAGAACAAGTTACTTGCAATCCAAGGTTTTACTGTATAATCAAATGTTAATTGTGGAAAGTCATGAGTACGTGGATATTGACCATACAATTGTTTCAACATTCTTGTATGTTTAAAACATTTCATAATAAAATGTCAAAAAAAATAATATTTGGAAGAAGCTTGGTTTAGAGAGAAAAGGGAGCAGCTTCGAGAAGCAGATGTCTCCATCCTGCCCTTTGTGTTACATGGGGAATGGGTGAACTTGCCAAAGGAAGCAATAAAGAAAAGTTCTCAATGCAGCTACATGCAACCCATCCCTTCTCCAAACCGCTCTAGGAGAAAATTGACCTGGTAGGTTTTGTTTTATATGCCCAATCCAACAGAATCTAATTGCTTTCAATATCTTTTTGTAATTGTAAGAAATGAAGATAATGAGCGACATAAAATTTTATACTCAAATGTCTCATATATTTTCATATTATTAGAATGTGAAAAAGTTCCTTTTCATAAAAAGCAGAAAAAAGTGAGGTATTCACTCTTTAATGTAAACAGTAACAGAAATTCTCCACTTCATTATTAAATGGGCCTCAGTTTTTATTATTTAGGTTTCTTTCTTTAAAGGCCTTTTAACTAATATAAATATATTCCTAGCATATATTTTTAAATAAAATATGTTATGTACGAAAGTGCACATATATACTAACATTTTGCACTTTTTCAAAGGAAAGATATTTTAAGAACTACATATTACTAGTAGGCTTTAAATCTGTAACTTTTAAATTTAGATTCTAACAAACTAATAGAGGTTTGAAACACCACCTTTCCAAATTTGTTAAAAGCTAACAAAGTTTATCTATTTAGGAAGTTTATTCTATTTGAACGTAAAATTTTTATCATGTTTCATTATTATTAAGCAGAGTTTCGATGTACCCTCCAGATACTATTTTTCATCAAGTAGAGCAATTATTGAATCTGAAAAAAGGCTATTGATGGAATGAAGCATGAAATGTTGAGATTAAAAAAAAAAGTATCTTGTGTTACATTAAAAACAAAAACTAGTTAGGTTTTCATCCAAAATCAGCACATTTGAAGTACAAGATATAAAACAAATAAGAGTCATCAGATGCCTCTAAATACCTTGCATAACTGTTTTGTTTTGTTTTGTTTTGTTTTGTTTTACAGATGAAGATGAAACCATAAGTATACAGACTATCTTATTTAGGAGAATACATGTCCCAAATTGGCCCCTATAAAGCTAGGAAGGCAAACCATGTGACATAATCCCTAAACCTTATTCTTTCTTGTCTTTTCTTTCCCTGACCTAGTTTAGCAATAACAAATCTTGAGCTTCTATTTGCCAACAAAGTGATGCTATCTAAAAGTTATTTAGACATCCACCTGCTTTGCCCTTGGCCATGAGTGTGACAAAGGGCTTTACTACATTTTCCTACACTATGCCAGGCATTTCAGTCCTTGGATTTAGGAACAGCACCATAAGCACTGAGTAACTTAACTTTTACATTTTTTTACTCTTGCATGTACAAAAGAGTATCCTCCAAAGTATACTATTCCCGCCTCCAAACTTAAATAGTTGTAAAGAATATAATATCATCGACACTGCCATTTTCAAGTGAAATGTCTACATTACATTTCTTTTTACTGATGGCCTATAAATATCACAGCAATTTCATCCCACCATCATCCATTTAAAGAAAAAATTCCATGAACAAGATACTCACTGATATTTAGAAATCTTACATGTGTCCTTTTTTCCTTTGAAATTGTATTTCCACTTCCCTGATTTTACTCTAGTGAATTGTATATCGATACTTTATAATATTTTTATAACTGCATAGTACTTTGTCAAAAACATGTTTCCAAGTCTAAATTAAATGTATTTTTTGGACATTTCCTGACACATTGCCTTAAGTGTTCACAAATTCCTTTGTAATCAATATCACAACTATTAGTAGTGCATAATTGAGCTAGATAGCACAAATCTATGATAAATATTTAAAAAGCATAAAAATACAATTTTATTGGATTGCATCCCTTAATGACAAGGATAGGAGGGGGTTACACTGCTTTGATTAAGGATACTTCCTAGATGCTGAGTTTTTCCAGCATCTCTCTGTTGGTACACCAGTACTAAACATCTCAAGGGGAGGTTCACAATGATTGTGGCTTGGGAGACCTATGCTTTGTTATTAAATTGGGAGAAGGGCAATTGAGAAAGAAGAGGTGGAAAAGAAGAAGCTGCAATGAGGCCTGCAGCCTCCAGCTCAGGTGAGTTTTAGGAAAGAGGACATTTGGAAGCCGAGGAATCGAAAATGGATTCCCTTACAACTCCTCTTGCAACATCTTTGGGTAACACCAGTAGTACAAATATTCTAGCATGAAGACTGAGATAACTCAGTTTCTAGAGTTGATAGTTGCTGGAAGATCTCCTGGACTAGCCATAACTTGAAAATCTGCATTGCTCGACCACTCTTTGGACTAGTCCAAAGAGATTGTTAGGTGTTGGCCCTTACAAATGGCTGTACATGTGCTTATGGAGGTTATCCCATTAGGCAGGAAAACACATTCAGGATCCCAAATTTTAAAAATTCCTATAAAACTTCATTTTTTTGAAGGTTATAACCTAAAATGTTTGGAACGCCTTTTTAACTTTGATTTTAATTCTACCATATTATATACCCAGAGGTGGTAAAATTGGGATAAAATGGCTACCCACTTTAAGTCACTCCAAACCACATATTCTGAATTTTCCCCCTATATTTTTTAGTTCAATGAAAATCTCAGCATATTATAGAACCTGCAATCGTGTCATATTTGGCATAAGACTATTCTGTCTTGGATCCCATTTTGAAAGCAACAGATGATCCTTTAAATGATATTTTTTTAAAATAAAAAGTCTCTCCTGTGTAATGGATTTTAAGAAAGGCCAGTACAGCCTAGACTGTTTTTTTTCCCCCACTTCTTTTGTCATAAAACATAAACGAACTATTTGGATAGGAAATCTTAAAAATATACAGACTACTCCCAAATGTCAAATAACTGTCATTATTTGGTTATCCTACATAATTAAAAGTTACTTCTGTTTACAAGCTTTAATTTGATTCTGTGGACTTTTGTTCTCTGAGACATTGTGTTCCATCTGTTCAGTGATTCCTCAGTAGAGCCACAGAAATTGGCTATCAGGCATAATTCTAACTTGGGTAAAAATTAAAGACATTAAAATAGACCAGAGAACTTCCGTTGATTTTTTAAGAAATTATCACATATTCAAACTATGCCTGACAAAGAACATTTGAGTTTGTTTATATTTACCAAAGTAGAACCTAAAAAGATGTGGAATCCTAGTTGGATTGGCCTCTCATCATGACAGAAACACATCAATTTTGTAAACTGACAAGTGAAAATAAAAGCAAAATGGGGGCACGGAGGTGCCTCAGTCGGTTGAGCATCTAACTCTTGATTTTGGCTCGGGTCATGGTCTCACCATCATGAGATCAAGCCCCTTGTTGGGCTCTGCACTGGGTGGGGAGTCTGCTTAAGATTCTCTCTCTTTCTGCCCCCCCCCCACTTGAATAATCTTTCTCAGTCTCAAAATAAAAAATAAAAATAAAGAATTTAAAAAAGAAAAATAAAAGCAAAATGAAATAAGATAACAAATGTGAAGTTAATAATTCAGACCTACTGTCTTCAGGAGAAACAATCATAATGTCTGGGTGTTTAATCTATCAAGGATTATTCTGGGTAGATGAGGGCAGAACAGTTCAAAAAGGTATCTATTAAGGACCTAATTATGCATATATGCCAAATGCTGAAAGAATGCATTCAGAACAGAACTTAATTCTGGACTCTTATGCATTTATAAATTTATCAAATGCTAGGACTGTATTTAAATGTTATCTCTGAAATTTATCAAATGCTAGGACTATATTTAAAGGGGGGAAATGGACAGAGTAAAGTATTATGTTTCATTGTCCCATGTGTCAAACACTAGCTAGAAAGGTAACTGGGCACCATCTTTTTTTTTTTTTTTTTTTTTTTTTAATTTTTTTTTCAACGTTTTTAATTTATTTTTGGGACAGAGAGAGACAGAGCATGAACGGGGGAGGGGCAGAGAGAGAGGGAGACACAGAATCGGAAACAGGCTCCAGGCTCCGAGCCATCAGCCCAGAGCCTGACGCGGGGCTCGAACTCACGGACCGCGAGATCGTGACCTGGCTGAAGTCGGACGCTTAACCGACTGCGCCACCCAGGCGCCCCTGGGCACCATCTTATAGCACAATGAAAAAGCACACTGAGATACATAAAGCAACTCCTTGGTCTGACAGTGGAGGACCCTGAGGCATAAGCATGTATTGAGCTTATCTAAAACAAAGCCACTCAAAAGTCTTCTGATGCTATTCAAGATCTAGGTGGGTGTTGTGTCAGTACGTGGAGGGTGTGGTGAGGTTTTGCCCAAGAAGAAGAAATAAAGAAAGGAGCATTAGGTTCTGGCCAATGATCAGTGCACAGGCTTGCAAAGATAACTTAAACGTTTAAGACTTTAACATCACCTAAAGATATTATTCTCTTATCAGAGGAAGGGGATATGCCAATCAAAAAGGTACCAATGGGCCACAGAGGCAGAGTAAGGAAGAGAATCTGAGGCAGGCATCTGAAATGTCTAGGGAAGTAGTGTCCAGGGAGCAAAAGACCTTCCAGTGTTCTGGCCCTAGTGAGGGCTTCAGATCATAAAATAGCTGGCTCATTCACTTCCCTTAGGACCTGAAGAAATTGACATGTGGGAGGTAGAATAGAACAGTGGTGAGGAACCTCTACTCTGGAGTAAAAGACCTGGGGTTTCAGCTTCTCCATTCACTAGCTGTGCTGTCCTGGACAGATGACTAGGTTTTGTCACGTCCATGTTCCTCATCTATAAAGTGAGGAATGTTCAAAGTGCTTTATTTGCATTATTTCACATAATCCTAGCAACAATCACATGAGGAAGTATTATTGGTTTCCATTGTCCTCAGGATGATTCTAAGGAACAGAAATGGTTGGCCTGAGGTCAACCACTGAGAGTGCTGACCCAGAGCCAAAATTCATTACCGTAGCGGGTTGTTTGATCCACTTCATAGGAGGGTGGAAGAATTAAATAAGTAATGGGTTCACTCGCTCTTAACATTCAACAAACACACATGCCACATACTGTGCTACCTACTAAAGCACTTAGCACAGATCTTTGGTACATGAGAGGTACTCAAAAATGTTTGCTATAATTATTAAGAAGAAAGAAATGCTTGTGCAGACATGGATATTCCAGTTCTTCTAAAACTCACACTTCTCTCTGTAAATTAAAATAATGATTGTGTGATATTCCTTAATATCAAGCTCCCTAAGTTGGGGCCATGGTTGTGTTTTGTGCCAACCAGGCTAAAGGCTGTGTCCCTAGTGGCACATTCACTAGGGAAAATGGTGGCAGACAGCTGGCTTCATTTTTGGTAAAAAAAAAAAAAAAAGAAAAAGAAAAAAAAAGGAACATTTCAAAAAGTTGGGCTGACCAAATAGAATCAAGATTTCTATTTCTGTGGAGGGCTGAGAAAAAGTAGGAGAAAAGTTTTATGACTTCTCATAAGTGAAGAGTAAAGAGGAAGGAATAACAGCTTTTTAGAAGGGCAAAAACAAACAACGCTCCGAGAAAAATATTTTTAAAATCTAGATTTTCTGAACACTTATTTAAGTCTTTCATCGAGCCCTTAAACTCGCCATCAGAGATCAAACAATTACCATCAAGGGAATGCCTGAAAAACATTGGCCTCCCAACAACTCTGTCTTCAGTGGTTCCATCAACTAATAATTATTCTCACATAAGTATAATCTTCAGGCTGACAACTTGGACCTATAAAATGCCTTAGTACAAAGAGAAACATGAAAGCTCTGGCAAAAACGGAAGAAGAACTATCTTATTTTCTCCCAGTATCAATTTTCAGCAAGCTTACATTACCACTATAGTCCCCTCTGTGAAGAATACCCCTTTCACATACCAATTACTTGAACCTTGTTTGTGAGAAGTGATGCTTTTCTAAAATATAGACATATGTATACACAAAATCTTTGCCTTCATTGAGGAGAAAGAGCTGTCTACTTCGATGCTTTTCAAGTAAAGAATATATTAAGCTTTATAGAGCACACACTTATTTCCCTTCTTATGATGCAACATGGATTTCTTTCTCAAATACATTCATTTGAAGTGTATGCTTAGATATACAATAGCTAATGTTTAGTATAAGTTGACCATGTCACCAGTGGCTTAAGAAAGGCTCAAATACTACAAAAATTAATGATTTTTAAACCTATGCAAAAATACTGTAGATGAGTAACATACATGTGTCTATGGAAATACAGCATAAAATTCCAGAGCATTATTTTACTGTGAGCATAATATTCTAGCCAATGGTGGACATTATCCAACCAATTAGTTATAACAAGGATATGGCTGTTTTTTCAATTTACTTTGTTCTGCAAAGTCTGTGCTTCCACGTAATGTGAAAATCTTGCTAGGTAAAAAAGAAACACATTGTGCAAAATGATGGTAGTACAATGGGAAAATAAAGCAGTACTTTCAGTGTCCGTGTTACTGTATCATTTTAATTAGTAACTTAAAGGATTTTAATTATTGCAATCAAATATGATAAGCTAGACTTGGTGATACTGATTATATGATGGCTAACCAGGCACCTTGTATGACAGTCAAGGCCCTAAAACATCAATAGCCATAAATATGATGGGACTTTCTATCCTACTATCTACTAAATCCCTGTGTATTTTTTAGGCATGTTTCAATTTAAATGATATACTGGTTATAACTATTTGTTTCCTTTTTATGGCATAACTATGATTTAAAAAAAGCAGTTACCTGTACTATAAATGGAACAGAGTACAAAGGATACATTTACAGTGACAAAGATGATTTATCTTCTAAATTACACACCAAAATATTACGTAATTGAAAAAAAAGACAACACTAAACTGGAAGGTAATTAACAAAAGGCTGAGAAAAAATGATAAATCCTTTTACAAAATATTGAATAATTTTTGTTTATATATATCTTCCTTTCACTTTCTTCAATTACATCATTCAAACTCAGATATTATAAAAAGATAAGATTGCTTAACACTGGTAAAATAATACCCATTTCTGTATATAATTTGCTGATAAACTTGGGTAGATTTCTCACATGGCCATACTTCCTAAAGCTGTAAAATACCTGAAGAGTTTTTCTTATCCTTGTCAGAAGCAGAAGACAAGAAAGATGTCCACTATAGTTCTTTCTTTAGTTGTCAAATATTTTGTCCCTAGTCATGCTCCCTCCCTCAACCCTTTTTTTTTACATGTTTATTTATACTTGACAGAGAGAGAGAGAGAGTGAGTGCATGAGCGGTAGAGGGACAGAGAGAGGGAGACACAGATTCCAAAGCAGGCCCCAGGCCTGAGCTGTCAGAACAGAGCCTGACGTGGGGCCAGGACCCACAAACCATGAGATCATGACCTGAGCTGAAGTCGGACATTTAACCAACTGAGCCACCCAGGTGCTCCAACCCTTTCAATTCTCTGTAAGACAACATATTTTAAGTTGGTTTCTTGCTGAACAAGACTCTCAGCTCAATGAAGGCAGAAACCATGTGTTTGCCTGCCATTGAATACACAGAAAAAGATATCCTGCGAAGAAATATTTTTACAGAGAAATAAAAATATATAAAATAAAATGAAAATATAACACGATATGAAAATTGAGGTCCTCTGGATTTTATTTTTTGGCCTTTTGCCAATGATTTCTATTTTCTTTTTTAGCTATTATAAATACCATGGCTAACATAAACACCTCTTTTCAATAATCTGATATCTGACAACCAAAGTTATGTCCTAATATTTCATTTTTTGGCCAGACACATCACACAGTAATTTTTCTGCATTTGGTGCAAATACTTTTTACAGCTGTTGCCTGAACTGTTACACAATCCTGGCTCTTTCTACTTAATCATTCTTTCTTTCTCCTTAGCTCATTTGTCTTTTTTCTCTAGCTTCATCAAGAAGGGTTAATTTAAGGGGCTCCTGAGTGGCTCAGTCAGTTAAGCGTCTGACTCTTGATTTCAGCACAAGTCGTGATCTTACGGTTTGTGGGATCAAGCCCCGCATTGGGCTCCGTGCTGACCGCACAGAGCCTGCTTGGGATTCTCTCTCTCTCTCTCTCTCTCTCTCTCTCTCTCTCTCCTCTCTGCCCCTCCCCCGCTTGTGCTCCCACACACGCTCTCTCTGTCTCTTTCTCAAAATAAATAAACATTTAAAAAAAAAAGAAGGGTTAATTTTAAGAATTAGTCTTCAGTTTTCTTATATTTATTTCCTTTCACATCAGCCACTTTGGAGACCTATTTCACTTTTAATAGATTCTATTAGGATTTTTAATTCCAAGCCTCTGTCACCAGCTCAGAATTTGTTCCCAATTTGCAGGGCTTCACTTCCAAATTCTGCTTGGACCTTTCCAGAGTTACGTGTGTCACTTTTACTCAAATTCATCTTCTCCCGAAATTGGTGAGTTTTTCCATAAATATTCTCATCCTCCTAGACACCTAGGCTTGAAACCACCCAAATCAACTTTTCTCTCCTTTGCCCCACTGATTCTATAGCTGTAAGTCCCCGGGATAGCTCTTTGGAATAGCTCCCTGTAGATCTTATTCTTAACAGTATCTTTGTTTGGTCACCTCAACTTCCAGATACATTACGAAGTTCCCGCATTACATTCCTACTCAGCCTTTGTTTCGTTTGTAAGCATTTTTCCAAGCTCATCAACTTCAGGTGATGTGTCAATGCTGACGGTACAAGAATCCTATCACTACTGTGTTCCTTGGGAGCTATTTATTTATTTAGTATACAGAAATGTTTCCATTTTATATTAAAATGGAATCCCCCTCCCAAAACACTGTTATTATTATAGGACATAAAACTTTTTTTTTTTTTTTTCAAACTGGGAACCTGAAATACAGGATGCTACAATGAAGTGCACAGAAATAACAATAATTGCAGCCACAAGAAAAGTTCTAAGTTAATGATTCTTAGTGTGTGTGCTGCTACCAGATGCACAAAGAAAAGGGGAGTTTTTACAATGAAATTCATCTCAAATGTGCATCGTGGCAATTAAATACAGTTTTGAATGAAAATATACAATCAAACCTTTATAGAGGTATTCCTCAGGGACCAATAAAATGCCATGTTAGTCCCACAAATTCCCAACTTTACACTTTCACAGCTAGGGATGGCTTTTTATTTTTATTATTATTATTTTTTTTAATGTTTATTTATTTTTGAGAGAGAGTGTGAGTGGGGGAGGAGCAGAGAGAGAGGGAGACACAAAATCCGAAGCAGGCTCCCGGCTCTAAGCTGTCAGCACAGAGCCTGACACGGGGCTCGAACTCACGAACTGCGAGGTCGTAACCTGAGCTGAAGTCGGACGGATGCCTACCGACCGAGCCACCCAGGTGCCCCTAGGGATGGCTTTTTAAAGCTAGACAGAAAGAAGTGGGAAGACACTCTGGAACCCACGATATTAGACATCAAGAATTACCTAATAATTCAAAGCAGATGATGGGAGATAATTTTGTTGTATACAATTTAGATAGTTTCGTAGAGGCATGCAAAAAAACTTCTCTGATCCCATATTCAGTGACTGGCCTGTGGTTAACATTAGGATAAGGCAAAACTGTGGATAAAGGATAAGAGTTCCACCATGTGGTTTGCTCTTTAGATGAAAGCAGAGACATAAATTCTAATTTAATATCAAGTCTTTCCAGTGCAGCCTGAAACTATATTTGGCTCGAAATGTCTTAGTTTTATTATTTTTTTTTCTTTCCTTTCTTATTCTACAGGATTTCAGTTTCACTTTCATGATTTTTCCTTGTTAACCAGACATGTCACAGTTTCAAACATATTTTGTGTCTATGTGTGTGCATACGTATATACACATGCACACATATACATGTGTGATCTCAGAGTCTAAGATTTTAGGACCTAAAAGAAAGCTGCAAATAAATAAATATTTTTAACTCATGAAACTGTCATTAGGTTTTTAATGCTTATCGCTATTCCAGATGTCCTTGTTGTTACAATGAACAATAAATAAACCTCTGAAATGATGCAGATTGCTTGATTTCTGCCAGTCTTTCCCCCCATTTTGGGATCACCAACTAATCCTTGGGCTGAAGAGAGTTTTCTTCATTAATGAGAATTAACTACCAGATAACATACATCTACTTGGATTTCTTTCTTCTGTAAAATGTTCTGGGGAATCACATCCCTAAACTGAAACCAGCCTGTAATTTTATCATCCCAAATCAGAAGTGGAAACAAGAAACAAAGACCCCAATACATATAAATTAGATCCTCCAAAGACATTCATTGGTATTCAACTGTTTCCAAACTTTACAAGATAATAGAAATTTTGTATTTTATTTTCAACATAAAAGAGCCACAGACCAATTTAAACTAACAACTTTGTTCTGGATAGGGTATCAAATTCTTTTATTTGTAAGGCAGAAGCTAAGGAGGAGAGATTCAGGACATGATTTCTACTCAGCAAAAACTAGAACCAGAGGACTTACTGGCTGCTCAGATACACCAACATGTTTAACGTGATGAAACACATAACTTCTTGGAGTCAACTCAGATTAAAGGAATAGAATGAAACTGTTTTATGTGCAGTTTATTTGACTTTCATGGCCAAATAGTGCAGAAAAAAAAAATCTCCTATTTATTTTGCAGTATATTTAAACAGAACAAACTATATTCTATTTAAGTGCTGTTGTGTTAACAACAACAACAACAACAACAACAAAAGGCATCATGCTGTTTCAAAAAAAAAAAAAAAAAGATTTCATACGTTGTAGCAACTGGTTGTAGAAAGTTCAAAAGGGTGAGGACAAGGCACATGTTAGTTTGAATCCAGACTCCATTACTTCACTAGCTGTGTGACCCTCAGCTTTAACCTCCCCTCATCCAGTGGCGAAAGTTTCATATGTAAGATAAGAATCATCCTAGCACCTATATCAATAGGCTGTTCTGAAGTGGAGATAATATTAATCACTTAGTAAACATATATATGATAATGAAGAATTGAAAGACAGTTAATAATTACAATTTTTTGCTGGTCAAAAGGGTAAACATTAGTGAAGAGTTAATACATGTAAAGGACTTGGAATAATGCCTGAGACATAAATGCTAAAGAGGAGCTGAAAGAACCTGAAGGAAAAACAAATTAATCCCATAGCTTACATTCCTCTAGGAAATGAGAAGAATCCCTATCTGCTATAGACTTTATAGACACTAAAAGGTCAACCCGAGAAGGTAAAAAGATAGTCATGGGTTGTAGAGATATCATTACTACCTGTGACTTTTCAGGTGACATTGGATATGGAGCAAAATACTGAGAAGAACTAGATAAATCTCTCAGGGAGATATTCCACATCCTTTCACCCCCTGCCCTTAGAATAAAGCAGCCATTTTAAGGAAGAGGTTCAGTTAAGTTCTTTGATGGCTTCTGATTCTTGCTTTCATCTCTGTAGCCATCAAGCTCGGGAGCCTGGTAGGTAGAGCAGAAGGCCAGGCCCCAGAGAGAGACAGACTGCAAACCTCATGCAGGAGGGACTGGGAAGAATTAGAAACTTTATTCTGAGGTTGAAAATAATAGTGCACCCCTCACTCCAAAAGAAGAAACTTCAATATACTTTCTCAATAAACTGTAGTCTCAGAGAGTCAAAGAATTCTGGAAAGTTTTACAAGTTCTTCTCTGAGCACCTCTGAAGAAATTCATAGCTTTTGCATCATGTTCTAATAAGCAGTAAAGAAAATTTCTTATTGTTTACTTCAAAATGTATGATGTCCTAAGTTAAACATACTTTTTACAAAAATATTTATTTATTTATTTTGGGGGGTGGGCAGAGAGAGAGGGAGACAGAGAATGCCAAGCAGGCTCTGTGCTGTCAGCTCAGAGCCTGACATGGAGCTCGATCCGATGAACCATGAGATCATGACCTGAGCCAGAAACCAAGAGGTGGATGCTTAACCAACTGAGCCACCCCAGTGCCCCAAACATACTTTTAATTAATATTTTTATTTCTTTAGATTTAATCATGGTAGAGTCAGCTTTCAGTGGTCTGCTTAGAAACAAACAAAAGTTTCTAAGTGCCTTGAAAAAAACATGCACTCTTATAATTGGAATTAACACGATTAAAAACAAATTCTGATGAGTGACTGACGATTGGAAGAAATTATTTTAAAAGCAGAGTAAGCCACAAAATATATCCTTTCATATGTAAGAGACTGAGAGGGTGGATAAAGAGAACTCCCCATTAGTGAAGTAAACACTGAGTTAGTCTTGGTAATAGTTAACTGTGCAGGAAACACCTGTACTGTTGAAATGTACAGGCATTTTGGTTATGGCACATAGTAGGTGCTCAATATATATTTGATGAGTATATGCATTAATATCTATTATAAACTTACCTATTCTGTATAACATATTACACTTTTATTATAGCGTCTATATTATAATTATTGGCCAATGAACTTGACCACAATAGAGATTTGTTAACAAAGGCCTATCACCTTATTAACGCTAATTAATCTTTCTCTTGAGGAATAAAAGGACCATAGAGAAAGACATCTATTGTAAAATGTTTGTTGACTTTTAAGATACCACCAGAGAGGTATTCTTCCTTTAGAAAAAAAGACTCCATCATGATGAAAATATTATCTCTTAAATGATATCACTAAGCCTGGAAGAGTTAATAGTAGCAAACTGTGGCTATAACATAGGAAACACCTAGAATCTGGAAGAAGCAGAAAATATCCATTGAATTCTGGATATTTCAAAATATATCAATATATTTACTGAAGTAAGTTCTTACAACTATTCTTTAGCTAATTCTAACATAGTAAAAGTTTAGGCATATATTATATATTTTAAAAAATTTTAACGTTTATTTACTTTTGAGGCAGAGAGAGACAGAGCATAAGCAAGAGACAGTCAGAGAGAGAGGGAGACACAGAATCCAAAGTAGGCTCCAGGCTCTGAGCTGTCAGCACAGAGCCCAACACGGGGCTCGAACTCACAGACCGCGAGATCATGACCTGAGCCGAAGTCGGATGCTTAACTGACTGAGCCACCCAGGCACCTCTATATATTTTATATTCTATTATATATAGAATTCTCTCTCCTTCCTTACATTATACATGCCCTTGAAATGTGACATATGACTGAAGAACAGTCTATGGAGACAAACAGGCAATGATGATAGAAGTTACAGAGAGGAGTAAAACTATGAGATCATAGGAATAATTGTACACTTCACATTTACGTAAGTATATAGACTCTATTCATATGAGTGTATGAATCCTTTTATTTCATTTCTGCCTACAACATTAGGTAGTTTGCATTCGTAGATGTGACCTGCGCTAATCCAAGTAAACATCAAATCATGCCGTTTAGATGCTAACTTCCAGAAGGGGCCACATTCACCTTTCATTTGACTTAAATGCAGTTTTTAAAGGTAAACATGCTATCAGTTTAAACTTCCACAAGATCTAGTTTCTGTTGCCACCTTCACTCTTCATTTTATAATCTGTCTCATTCTATTGACTGAGCATCAGCCTCTCTATCAGACTGGAACTTCATCAAGCCACAGGTCTGTCTTGCATCTTGGAATCCTGAGTTCCCTACACAGACTAGGTTTTTATCCCATGTTTATAGAAGTGGTTTGCTCTCGAACTTTCCCCTCCAACTACATTTTTGTTAGTTTCCATTCATTTTGGGGTACTTCTGTAAGATCTACAGTGATTTTTTTCCCTCCATCTTTTTTTCACCTGATGGATCTTTCTTTCTTTCTTTTTTTTTTTTTTAATGTTTATTTATTTCTGAGAGACAGAGAGAGAGAGAGAGAGAGAGAGAGAGAGCGCAAGTGGGACAGGGGCAGAAAGAGAGGGAGACACAGAACCTGAAACAGGCTCCAAGCCCCGAGCTGTCAGCACAGAGCCTGATGTGGGGCTCGAACCCACAAACTGAGAGATCATGACCTGAGCCAAAGTCGGACACTCAACCAACTGAACGAACCACCCAGGTGCCCCAGATCTTTGTTTCTTATAGAGGAAGTGTACTCTTCAGGGGTAACCGAATACCAAACAGTATCTTAAACAATAATACAAAAGGTGCATATAGCTTATTCATTACTTATTATTATAGATATGAAAAATTATTGGTATTGACATGAATACCAACATATTAATGTGTAAATATATATTTTTTGTCATAAACATCAAAATTTGAATAACTGACAGGAACAACTTCACTAAAGGCACTTTTAGAAGTTACTCAGTAAATAGTAATATCTGCTAAAGGATTACTTTTTAAAAATTTGTTATTAAGGAGTGAAAAAAGTCACTTAGCAATGTGAGCTACTGAAAGACGGTCATTAAAATAGCTCACTATTCAACAGTGTTTTCAGAATCATGGGAAAATTCTCTCATGATGTGTGTGTGTGTGTGTGTGTGTGTGTGTGTGTGTGTGTGTGTTTGGTGTGTGGTTTTTTGTGTATTTCTTCAAAACAAATAGAAAATATAATATCTTCCATTCTCGATTGTATGTTATAATTTAACATAATCCAAATCTTAGAAACATATTCCTTGGGTTACCTATGAGACACCAAGTAATCACCTGGCAAATAGCATTAGCACAAAGGCTCAAGCCTCTTACCATCAAATCCATCTTCTTCTGACCCTAGTTCATCATCTGAGCAGATGTTGAGGACATTTACCAGCATTTCAGTCACTAAAAAGGAAAAGAATAAAAATTAAAAAGTCCAGATTTTCAGTTATAGCCTTAATTATTACTCTGGCATTATTAATGAGCAAGCTTAGCATTTCTTACCTATATTGTATATAGAATCTCCTGCAAAGCACTTTCTATAAAATCCTGATCATAAAACATAACCAGCTTGGTGATTCTACACAGACTATATGTTTATAAAAGTATTAGCTCATGCCTATGAAATGGTATGGTAACATTTAACTAGCTATGTCAACAGACAATGGACAAATCAGATATGTGGCTGTGAATATACTATCGATCTATGAAGGAGGAAGTGATTCCTTTTGAATTTTTATTTGTTTGTATGATGATGCTATTACATCTAGACCACATTGCAACCATCTGTTTTGCAGGGACTAAGTGAATGCTAGATCTCTCTCTCTCTCTCTCTCTCTCTCTCTCTCTTTTTTTTAATTCTTTTAATCCCCCCAGAGAACCCAGCACAGTGATGGGCATGGGTTTTGTTTGAGACGAATTGCCGACTGACAAACTAATATTCGAAGTAGTTTTGAGGGTACTAACTTTAAATTTTATTTTCAAAACTTTATGAATAAAGCTTTAGTAAGTTTAAGAAGACACTTAATTGAGTAAACTTATTACAACCAGATTGTATTAAAGCGTTGTCACAGAAATTAGTACATGTTACTTTTACACTAAGGTACATGCTATTTACATTTAACAACTTCTGAAATTAGGTTGGATTCTGTCATGAAGGTGAAAAGAAAGTGGCCTACTATTTCTTCAAGAGCTCCTTTTAAAAATCAGTGTGATTCTAGAGTGGAAAATCTATGATAAAGAGTAAATATCAATGTAGCCAATATTATTCCACAGCTTCCATTTAACTATCAAAAGTGAATTATGTATACAAATATACTAATAGGTTCTTTTGTAATAGATGTTCAAAATCTGAACATTTCCTGGAAACAACCCAAGTGAAGGGTGTTCAAAGGGTTCTCAGTAGTTGTCAGGATTCACACTGCTTCTGCTTCCAGAGAAGCCAACAGAGGACAGTAACACATGGTGTGTTCTGATCAGTGTAGGGAGGTGGTGACATGGCGTAGTGCTGGGAACATTTATCAGACTATTAAAATTTACTTTTGACTTATTTTGGTATCCGAAAGAAAGACTTCTTCACTGACAAATCATAACTTCACGATTTAATCATTTTAAGGAATTTAAGGGAAAAAACCTTCCATACATATTATAGGAAAATAAATACTACATTCATATATCATACACATTTATTAATACAAATAAATACATATTTCAGAAAAAATGTATAGCTTTTCTCTAAAACCCCTATAAGGGTTCTGAAACATGTGCAAACTCCTACCTTTATTCTGATGCCTATTTACCTTCTCTGGTGATGTGTCATATCATGCCTGAGTTATGACCCGGTTTGCCCCTGTTAGCCCTCCTGAACTAAATGCTTAAGCCCAGTGAGTGCAGGACTTTCCTTGAAATTTTTGATGAGGTTTAGGTCAAAATATAAAACAAAACAAAGAGGGAAGGAAGGAAGGAAGGAAGGAAGGAAGGAAGGAAGGAAGGATGGATAGGAAAGGAAGGGAAACCAATTCTTTTGGAAAACTGGACAAGTTAATAGTCAATAACTATGTAAATGTAAATCTGTCTCATCTTGTAACACATTAATGGTCGCCAATTTGTAAAGAAGTATTTTTGTTGTTGTCGTATATATTGTCTTTTAAATTATTATGGCCATTAATCACTGTCACACAGTGATTATTATCAACATCAGAAATGTGAGAAAAGCATGGCTATCTTAACCTTTTAATTTGACAGGTAGTTTATAAAATAAAATAGCGCCTGAATTAAGATAGGAGGATAAGGGGGAAAAGTAGCCACGATAGCTTGAAGCAAGTCAAAACTACATATCTGCTATTTTTCAAAGAGTTGTAGTATTCCAATGAGATCACATAAATTCTAATGTTTCTCATTGCTCTTGTTTCCCCTTATTTCACTCATAATATTTTGTTAGCAGGATACACAGTGACACACTTTCAAATCTTTTCCCTCATGTTGCCACTTGTGACTTTTACTGGTCAGGCCAAAGTGTTTCTCTGTTTTATGGTAAAACAGTCCACATCCCCTCCCCTTCCTTCCCATATCATTGCAGGATTCCACAACACACCTTTTTCCCCAACAAAGGGCAGGGACCAAGTGAAAACATCCATGAAATTTGGAAGCCAGTATGGGTGAGGAGAACAGTTGAATTGCCTGATGTTCATGACATTGTTCTCATACTTCAATACTGCAGCTGAAAACAACAAGAACAAAGACATTAGGTTTACGTGTAATATTTCTGCTTCTCCACATGGCCTCAGCTGATCAAGAAAATTAAACTGTGTGACTTTAGGTCCAAAATATCAACGCCAGTAGCTTAATCAGTCATGAATGTATACACGACTCGGGAATTAAACTATACTCAATGTAATATGAAACTGCACAATATATGAATGCTAAATATGAAATGGCATTACAGTTTGGCAAATATTTATATAAAACAGTTAATCAAATGTCTATCAGGAATTGGTCAAGCTCCTCTTACAGCCAAGAATATTCTAGTCTTATTTAACAGTTGATGACCCTAATAAAAGTGGTATAGCTAAATCATTTTCACAATTTAATAATCTCCTCAAATATTTGAACAGAATTTACTTCTATGTTTTCAAAGAAAGCATGCATTTTCCATTAGAACTCACAATGGTTGTACACAGTAGTTGAAATTAGACTGCATTCTTGACTTAATAAAATAAAATGTTTGGATTGGATCTTACATAAAATAATATACTGGTATCTGACTTCACTCATGACTTCTGGAAAGGAATCACCATCCATGACTTAGGAAATGAATCTACCCTTTTCACTCTGCTTTGTATAGTGTCTGTAGGTTAGATACACAGTCACAGAGAAAGCTATGGTTGCAGAGATCTTAAGATCATTGCTGGTCTCACTTCTAACCAGACTCAGAAATTCAAATTCATTCCAAAGCAATCCCAATACAAGGTTAACAGGTCTCTGTGAGTCCCTTCCTTCCTTCCTTTCTTCCTTCCTTCCTTCCTTCCTTCCTTCCTTCCCTCTTCCTTCCTTCTTTCTTTCTTTCTTTCTTTCTTTCTTTCTTTCTTTCTTTCTTTCTTATTTCAATTTTGGGGCTTCTGGGTGGTTCAGTTGGTTAAGCATCTGACTCTTGATTTCAGCTCAGGTCATGATCTCACAGTTCATGGAATGAAGCCCCGCACTGGGCTCTGCACTGACAGCACAAACCCGGCTTGGGATTCTCTCTCCCTCTCTCTCTGGCCCTCCCCAACTCATGCTCTTTCTCTCAAAATACATAAATAAACTTAAAAAAGAAGATTTTGTTTTGAAGTAATCTCTACACCCAACATGGGGCTCGAAATTATAACCCCATGATCAGGAGTTGCATGCTCTACCAACTAAGCCAGCCAAGCACCCCTCTGTGAGTACTTTCAATTTAGGAAGAGCTACTTGTTTTAACAGCATCATCTATTCTATGGATAGACAAACAATTTTAAGTTGTGGGAAATTCTCAAGTTGAGTTTAAAACTTCTTTACCACTCAGTGATCCTAATTCTGCCTTCTGGATAGATACAGAACAGGTATACTTCTGATTCTAAATGACAATCTTTTAAATACGAATCACAATACTCTTGCATCATACCTTCTTAAACTTTGGTAAGATTTTGCTTTTATTATCGTCTCATGGCATAATTAGCATCACATTAGTGAAAATTATTGAACAGATCCTAGATGATGTCAAATGGGTTTTTTCTTGTTTTGTTTAGGCTTTTAAAACATAGAGAAAGCAATCATTTCAATACTTTATGTTGTAGCCTGTGATTACAGGTGAGAGATCAAAGATAGCTCTTCGAAATCTAGTTTTTGAAAAGCTACCAAACGTTTACTGCTTTCGAGCCTTAATGTCTGCATTAATATCTTAACTTCTTACTTACCAATATCTTTAACATAGCATTGCTTTCCTAACCGTGTTTGCTCTTCCACCGGGAATATTTTCTTAGAAACCTCTAAATACCCCAGGTTTTCTATCCTATGGTGTCGAACCCAGACTGTATCCCTTCAGTGAAATCTTTTCTGATTTCTTCTAGCGGATCTAATCTCAACCTTCCTCTGCATTCCAAAAGCTCTTGACTTAAACATCTATACTGCATTTATTATTTGATATTGACCATAGCCATTGTGTGTATGTATATATATATATATATATATATATATATATATATATATGTATATATATATATATATGTGCATGCCAAACTTCTATATCTTTAGGGACAAGTATCATACAACGGGCTTTATATTTCTTTGTGCTTCACATACTACCTTCTCAGTATAAATGCTCAGAAGCTAAGGATTCATCTTTCTATTTCTCTTACAATTTTTTTTTTAAGAAAATTCTTCCTAATCCCTTTGGCTCTTCTTCATATGAGAGGGCTTTTCGTCCCTTTCCTTCTTCCTGCTCATCCTTATTCTGGATGCATGCCACATTGGCAATGTCCCTGTAAAACTGTGGCTCAGAATGAAGATAAGTTTTTTGGTGGGTTTAACCAACACAGAATATGAGGAGGATATATAGTTTTTTGTAATGTGGATACTATATATATCATATTGCAGCCTAATAATATGTTGGTGTTGTCAGCAGCTTGCAGTTAACTAAAATCATACTTGAGAACAGTATGGTCTTTGCTTCAAAACATATTTGTGGCTCACCAGCACAGTTTCAGGGAACAGAATCACTACACTTTGGGGACAAGAAATGCAGATAGTGCAGTCACTGACATGGAAGGAATTAATATCTTCTTCCCACAGACTGCTGAATCCTTCATATATACCTGTAACCCCATTCTTCTTTAAATTATCCTATCATTTATGCCATAAGACACTTGACCTAAGGATACATTCATATAGTATTAAAGCCATGCAAAATGAAAAAAAAAAATCATGGCAAATTACCATACAAATATCTCTGATCTGCCAGATGGAAAAGGTGAAGTATTTCCCACCTTTGCTAAGTACTACCTGAATACTGGCTCCATTTAAAAGGTCTTTACTATTTTTGGATACAGCATATTCATAGCAGGAGTATGTTCTCATGTCTTCAAAAGATCTTTAAGGTTCTAATCTTTTTGAAGAGCAATGTCTCCTGTGAGCTTCCCCCGCTTTTTATCTGGCATTAGATTGGTGCAGCAGGAGGAAGGAAAATAGATGTGAAAACTAGCCTTGGGCAAATAACCTCTCCAAATGCCCTGGCAGAAAGGGAGAGATTCTATAGAATATGTCATTTAGTCCTTACTACAAATCTGAGAGGCAGGTGTGACTGCCGTTATGTTATAATCCAAGGAACGGAAGTTGAGAAATGAAATGGCCTGCTCAACATCATTCAATGAGCAACTGAAAGATAGGACTCATATTTAAACTCAGGTTTTACTGACATCAAACCCATCCCATCTCCACCAGTCCCTCTGTCTCTTATAAATTATAAATGGATGAATTCTAGTCTTAGCTGTTATACTAACTTAACCTTGAATATAGTATTCATAATTAAAGATGTTTTAGCTTTTGCCAAAATCATATTTGAGAAAAATGAAATACGATGAAAATTTACAAGTGAGGGTATGGCTTGCTCAATAGATAACACAGAGGTTCTGTTTTGGAGCTGGTGAGATAAAGCATTTCTTCATTCGACGCTGACTCAATATAATTTATCTGAGTGCCTACTGATAAAGCAGGAATTTTTCCAGATTTTATTTTTGTTTATTGACAGCAGAAATAATAAATTGTCACAGTAGCTACATTTACTAAGCATCTGCTATATATCAGGCATTATATTTGGTCTTTTACAAAACGTAATCACAAATCTTCACAATAGCCCTCAAAACTAGTTCTTATTTGCATTTCAAAAATAAGCAAACAGAGAGGTTATTTGCCCAAGGTCACACTTAAGAAGCAGTTAAATTCAGTTCTGGTCTGAGTCTAAATTCCCCGATCTTTCTAGTATTCCATGATATTCTCACCCCAACTGCATAAACTGTTCATTGCCTGCCAAGTTTTAAATACAGATTCTCCTTCCACATTTATTCTTTGTAAAAAAGAGCACTAGACTGGAAGGCCAGGAGCCCAGACTGCTAGATGGGTTCTGTCATTAAGTACTCACAAGACCCGAGGTCACTTAAAGTGTTTAGATTTCAATTACCTCACCTAACTTCATGGATTTATCTAGATAATTTATATGACCACTTCCAGATCTGAATGATAACAAACTTCTGGAACAAAGACCTCATCATTAATGCAATGAATAATATTCTCAGTAATTCTAGAGACTATTTATAGAACGTTTTTCTACTTCTCTATAGGTTAGAGAAAAGAATAACTTAAAAATACAAATACACCAATATATATATTCTTTTTTCTTCAGCAGCATAAGGTATTCACTCAAAGATACTTCCTGAATAACCTTACATTAATAAGTTACTCATAAATTTTTATGTTTTTTGTATAATACATATATGTGTATATATGTGTGTGTGTGTGTGTGTGTGTGTGTGTGTGTATATATCATAAAAAGTACATGAAAAAAACCCTTAATCTAAAACAGTCCCAAATATCTACAGTCACGAAATTCACAGTTAACATTTCATCTTCCACCTCCCACATCCACCCCTGCCACCTGCCTCTAACTGTCACTGGGATTACAAAACTCAACTAGAGCCCTAACAGTGTGCTGTTCTCTGAAGTACTTGAAAGACATTTATCTCCAGTGCAATATAAATAATACAAGTGGTTGTGCTTCAAGAATCACTCGAGACCAACTCCTGAGACCTTGTCTGAGAAATAGAGAAAGAACAAAGCCTACTATCAAGAAATCTCGCCATTATACTGGCAATTATACATGACCTCCTGTCATTTAACAATTGCATCAGAGGCCTACAGAGAGATTATGACATATATACAAGGCCATGTTATTAACCAAATTCAGAGCTGACCAGACAGTCTAGAAACAAGTGCTCTTCTTTTGCACATGTGCTTGTGAAAAATAGCCAGAAAAAAAATTGATATAATGGAGAGAATACTAATTTCCATAAACCTGGAGGCCTGACTGCCTATTCTTTCTCTGATGTCAAAGTTATGGCCTTAAAGTTATGCAATTACTTGGTCTAATCATTTTTACTGCACCTGTAGAACCCTATACAAACAAACATGTAAGCCATGCTGTGTATGAGATATAAAATCCATAATCAAGGGACAGCTCCTACCTGAAAATAGGGAAGGGCCACTTGAACTCTTTTATTTCTAATGACACAATTAGGTACAGCAAATAGACTGAAACTCAAGGAATAGAATCCATTCCTCTGTCTACCATATGATGCAATAAAATGCTAGGCCATATCCAAATCTGTAAATTAAAGAGCTCTCCCCTACATTAAAATTTGAGATTTTGATGAGACACAAAAGCCTGTATTTCATAAAAACTTGGTAATATTGCTCAACACCTTCTTTACAACTGCCATTACCAGGGAGGAGGAGGATAGGACAATGAGTAAGATATATAGATAGAGATAGAGATAGAGATAGAGATAGATATATAGATAGATATAAATATCCAAAGAGAGCTTCTAACTTAAAAGAAGTTATCAAAATATTGCTAGCAAGGGGCATTAAAACCATAGGCTCAACACATTTCAAGTGGATTTCAAGAAGAACACAAAGTTCCTTTCTGAAAGTCTTTAGATTAGAATGTAACACTCCCAACATACCTCACTCAGGCTTTCTCAACATTACCAGGGCTGTTTTCAATAGAGGGGAGAGAGGTCAAAAGAATGGAAATAATGAATTCTAATAACATTTTTCATCTCCTTAGCTCTAATTGGCCATGCACTCCCATCTTCAAAAGATGGGGCAGAGGGATAGAAAAGAAAGGTGAAAAGGAAGCAAATGGCAGCATTCCAGAATCATAATCCGTCCAGAAATAGAAAAAAGAAAGGAAGAAAGAAAGAAAGAAAGAAAGAGAGGAAGAAAGAAAGAAAGAAAGAAAGAAAGAAAGAAGAAAAAGTGTAATAGACTCAGGATTTTTTTTCCCTTTCAGTTCTGTCACTTGTAGACAATAGATACCCCAGCAGGAAAACCATCATCATGTTCTTTTGGCAAAGTCCTACCATCACAGAAGGAGACATGATGGCTTGATGGATAAAATTCTTGAAATTGGACCTATACACTCATAATATCCTTTACCAATATTTTAAGATTATGCCATATACTGCATGAAAGGATTTATTTGATTCTGGGAGAGATGCTGTACATTTTCTAAAACTGTATTTTCCAATAAAGATTACCGTTTTAATGTATAATCTTCTTTGAAGATTTTGTGAAGATATATATCTATAATATATCTACATATATACACAGTTTTTGTAGTTCAAATTATAGCATCTATAAGCACAATCTTGGTGATTTCTTCCATTTTGAAACCTCATTTCTAACTCCTGTGTCTTTTTTATCTTTCCCTGAATGTCCTGTACTTGCCCAGTGTATTCTGTTTTAAAAAGATTCTTTTTATTATTACTAGTGACTTAGTTTAAGGGAAATTTATTAACTCATGAGGATTACTGTATTTGGTGAGCAAGGACTACACTTATAACTCACTTTTACTCTATAACTCATAAGATTGAGCACAAAGTAAGTGTTTAAGTCTTTTATAAAGACAGATTTCAAGTTTTCTTTTAAGCTGCCTGATTCAGTACTTCACATAGGGTCTTTCACAGGCAAATTCTCAATAACTTCCGTGTAATGACTGAATTTAATCACCTGAAATATTTTATCATTAATAACTACAAACAGTAGGTATATATAATTTCCCTGAAGCTGTGAGCTAAGGATTTTGTGTTTATCAAGATACATACATGTGTGTTACTATATATAATCCTCTTATCCACACATCTAGTCCCTGCCTGCTTCTCCTTCCTTGTACATGTATCCTTCATGGCACCTTGTTAACTTTGCTACAAGTGCCCTACATACAATTTGGATGATAGTATCTTCCTTACATGGAGGAAAGAGACGGTACCAGATATATCAATGAAATAATATGAGCCAATTTTATAATTATATGTGCATGTGTGTGCTACATATTTCCTTTTTGATATTGCATTAGTAAATTTTGAACCAGCTCATTATTTAAATATAGAATTTTGGGTAAAGTCAATAAAAGGAAGATGATGGAAGGGATGAAGAAGGCAAAGATCTCTCTTTTTCTTTTAGTGCTTTGTACCATACCTGGCACATGGCTGATGTTTAATAATGTTGGTTGAAGAAAGGATCTAAGGAAAGGAAATAGAGAAAGGAAGGACAAGATGGAGAAAGACAGGAAGGACAAAAGGAAGGCAAGCAGGCAAATAAAAAGTAAAAACAAAAACAAAACAATTTCAAAAACATAAAACATATAACTTCCCAGGACACTAAAAGTGTAACTAACAACACATGAACAGTCTGAAGGGTACATGTTGGAATTTAGGAGAAAGACAAAAATGTCACTTCAGATGCTAACTCCATTTTAAAATTGTAAAAGAGTCTCTAAAATAGACAAGAATGGAAAAAACATTGGCCCTGCCACATTATAACTGTGTAAACTTACGCAAGTATTACTCCTTGTGTGAGCTTTACCTCCAAAACTTGCAAAATAGGAATAATTACTATTATTTTGAAAGTATGGTGTTCAAATACAATAATACATGGGATTAATATCCATGATAATATGTAATCACAAAAACTACTTGGCAACTGAAAAACAGAAGTATCAAGATGCAGTTTCAAGTTCTTCAAGGAGGGGATGGCTATCCATTTTTGACACTTCTCCATTTTATAATTCCCACCTAAAGTGTCATATCCAAATACTAACACCCAGAGAGTCTGGGCCAGAAACTGATCCTTGGAAGTAGCTCAAGTCCAGTGAAACACAGAATTGTTTCTAACATTACAATTTCACACGGAGAATTTGAATTTCGATTCAGTATTTTTTGCTAAGTCAATAAGAAAGAGCTTTAAGACTTAGCTTTTGCTAAGTCAATAAGAAAGAGCTATTATAATGCTAACATAAGATTTATGCCACCTTAGTAAATGAGAGAGAGAAAGAGGTTTAGCTGAAGCTTTGAACTGCTGGAGAAGATGGCATGGACATAGGAAACACTGTACCCATGCTTGGCTTCCATTCAATGAAGTCAATACATCCCAGCTCCAAGTGCATAACACAGGTACCCTGGTGGGAGGTACCTTGAAAACTGGTGGTATCTGCATGCAATCACAAAACACCTTTTTCACCTTCAAGGTTGTACTTGATATCAAGCCCTGAGCTATAACTTGCAAAGTTCTAGGTTGTTCCTTGGCACTGAGTTAATATTAAACCCACACACTTGATATTTTCTGTGGAAAGTAATATCACACAGACTTTTTGACATTGTCAGGGTAAAGTCTCTTGTAGATCTAGAATTTCTAGATATTGAATAGCAAGGGATAAGCCATTCATTGGTGTCTTCAACATTATCTAGATTGTCCCTGTCTTTCCTCCTATGAAATGCTTTACAAAGAATTCGATTTCTACAGAATCTTCTAACCGTGTGTCAGAAAATGGAATACAACACCTCAGGATGCATCCCCCAGCTGGTCTTGTTCAAGGGGCAGTAGTAGAGTACTGCCGATAAAGCTGTGTGAAGGATTTAGCCTTGTTCCAGATCCTGTCTTCATCCCCATTTAAGGGCTTATAGAACTTGGAGAGCCAAATCCTTCAATTCTATGGGCAGCCCTTTGTAAAAAGCAAGGATTATCTCATTCATGGAGTTATCACTTAGGGAAGTTCCACAATTACTTAACTGCCAAACTTTATAATTATGCAGCAGCGACAGTTACAACATCAAGAAGTTCACTTGTTATAGCAAAGATACAGAGTGTGCATTCAATTAAAATATATACTCAGGGTAATTCTTAGATATTAAATCTTGATAGATTTTCCATTTTACCCTCTGTCCCATTAATTAAACGTTGAAATGTAAGCAAGTTGATGACTGGACTAAAACTAATCTCTTTAGAAAGTGGCCTCCAGCAATGACAGTTTGACAGTGGAGCTGAATGTACAAAAAGCAAAAGTCTAAGCGCCTAAGGGACACTTTTTAAAGAGAGAGATTAATTATTTAGTTTAGAATAACATAAAAGATGCCCCGCTCTTTTAATAACGTATATATTTGAATGTATAACATTCACGTAATATTAAAGGGATAATAAATGACTCTTCACTCCCAAAGCTCTTTTTTTTTTTTTTTTTTTTCTTATTGAAGAACAGTTAGTCATCTACATAATGGAGCCATGAGTTGAATAGGGATTCGGTGGAAACATCACCCCGAATGCCTCAGATAACAAAGCTGACCTAGAAGACAGAGGTTAACTTGCAAGCACTGAAACTCAGTCAGCTGAGTTTCAATCTCAGTGCTATTCCCTGATAAGATTGTGTGAACCATGGGGAAAGCAGGCATCCCCTCTGTGCCCCAAGTTTTCATTAATAAATCAAGATTAGAATGTAATGCACAAAGTATTGAAAGATTACATGCATTGACACATGGAAACTGAGAGCAGGTTCTAGAACAAGATAAATGTTCCATTATTATTATTATTATTATTATTAATCATTTGCTACTTGCATGAATAAAGAAAATAACATTTGTATACATGCTATCCCAACTGCCCAACTGAAAGGAAATATTTACATTTACTAAATATACTATTACCAACCTAAGACTTTAAAGAAAACATATCAAAGTTGTAGCAGTCAAGGTGACAATGATAATGATAATGGTAGAAGAAATTATAATCATAGTTAGATTAATTCCATATATTAAAGAGTTCTTTATATAAAAGGCAGAGAAAAGGGATATTCCACTAAAACCTCTCTGCAGTTAATCTTATCCATTCATCTCAGAGAGATGTGAACTAATCAAAAATTCCTACCCAAAAGTCCTCCTCAGCCTAAATGTCTACATAAATTTATTTTCTACTACTTCATACTGATAATACAAAAAGTTAATGCTAAGAGTTTTCTTCATGTTTTCTGCTTTGATCCTTTGTAGTTTGTAGATTCCGTATCATTTTTTGGGAGACTGTCCTTGGTTTAATGGTCACTATAAAGAAATTATCTTCCCATTGTGTGTAATTCAATATTCATTGGGGTAAACAATAAAAATGTGTATTAAATAAATGGAGAAATTACTATTTTTCATAGGAGTTATTTTACTTATTGTTTTCCTTTAGTAACAACAAGAAAAACACGTAGCCTACAATTTTTTTGGAAATATCAAATAACAAAATGCTACCGTGAATGTGCATTTACGTTTCCTATATGAAAAAAAGTGATCTGAGCAAACAGTTGCTCAAAACCAATTAAGAGGATCTTTAGAATTGATATGATGGCAGGAAAAAAGTACGAGCTGGGAAAACTCTTGCCGTTGAACAAAATCTCTGGATTAATTTTATCTAACTTATAAAGCACTAGTGATCATATTTATGCCTGTGGTTATAAAGACCCAAAATATGTTTTAAAAATGTTTATGTCAATGCTAAAGATTATTCCCATGGTTAAGATCAGCCTCAAACTCTACAGAAATGGCTTCTTGCTTATAAAATGTAAGCAATTTTGTAGGGAAGTAATCTTTTTGGCATGCTGTGAAGAAACAAGCTAAGATGCTAACTTAGGGTTACCTGGGCATGAATTCTACTCCGTTCCAGAGACTGCCCCCCTCCCCCTATTTCCTTTTCCCAACCAGGATAAGGATCTGAACTAGTTGATTCTGCACTTGGCTCCTGACTCAGGCAGGGACCACCTATCACTAAGTTTGCACACATGATTCTGGAATACTGAAACAAGGTCCTGACATGACAGAACTGTGCTGCAGTACAGGAATGAGGTTCTCAGGACTGGCAGCCTACGGTGCTGATGGTGTCACTGAAGGCTGCGTGCTCCAGCTAGACATCAGGGGACTAGGACAAGCTGGCCTCAGAGAGGTTGCATTTGCTCCTGCGTGTCCACATCATGACTGCCAATAAGATTCTTACCTTGTTTTTTTTTTTTTATTGGCAATTAAATCCTCTCTTTACAATGGTATGCCAAGCTGTAAAGTATCTTTTTATTTATAAATGGTATCCTTCTGAAGTCCCTGACTACATTTTGAAGGAAAATATTTGAGGATGTTGACTCCGCCAAGTTTTGGTGGGGCTAAAATGCTTTTTAAAAGCAATTCTATCAATTTGTCTCATTTAAAAGTCCAAACCATCAAAATACATTTCTTTTCCCAGCCAAAAAGGGTAGACTTTAGCATTTTAGCAAACGATGCTCTTGTCGTCTTATCCTTGAAACCCAATTTTGTACCTCTCTCTTCCTTAACCGACTTTAACACTGAATTGATTTTTTTCCTTGTGGTCATTTTTAATCTTTGGTCTTAATTGGTAAATTAGTTTGGTTGCCATTTAGGCTTTTCTTCTCAAATCCAAAATACAGTTCATTTGATAAGTTTTATTTGATTACTTAATTTTACTGTGAGTAGCTTTTCCTGGAACTGAGTTATATAGCCCTGAATGTATATTTGCATTTCTCGATATCCGAATCACATATCCATCCACCCATCCACTCCTGCACCCATATGACAACTCATCTGGACCACAGAGAACAGGCGCCACATGGTAACTTTGTGTAATTTACTTTAGATTTTTCTGAAGCACAGGTGTACCACTATAGAGATAAAGGATTTAACTGTTTACATCAACGCTTAAAACACATTATTCCAGAGGTTCGTTATATTTTTTGGCCAAACTGAGTTGTTTAAAGCAGAGTTCACATCTACCACTGTATTTCTTGATATTGACATATTTTACTAAGATTGCTTAAATGTCACTTTTGTCAGTTAAGCTTATTATTATTATTTGGTCTCCGTGGACTAATTTCCACTTTCACTCAATACCATTCTTTTGTTTGGAGTATTTTCCAAGTATATTTGAATAATTTTTGATGGAATTCTTTATTTAATGCCTATCCCACTACCAAATTATAAACCCCACTAGAGTGAAGACAATTTCCATCTTATTTATTTTATACTCCCGGCACCTGGCATGGTGCTTGGTATACAGTAAGTTCTCAGTAAAGATTTGTTGCATTGTTGAGTGGGTGAGATTGAAGTCATTTTTATAGGTGGCATATTATTATTTTTAGTTTGTTTTAATTAATTTATTTATTTTGAGAGAGAGAGAATGAGAGTGGGGCAAGGGCAGACAGGAAGAAAGAGAGAGAGAAGCCCAAGCAGGCTCCACACAGTCAATGTGGGGCCTGATACGGGGCTCAAACTCGTGAACTGTGAGATCATAACCCAAGCTGTAATCAAGAGTCGTACATGTAACCAACTGAGCCCAGGTGGCATATCATTTTAAAAGGAAGAAGAAGGAGGAGGAGGAGGAGGAGGAGGAAGAGGAGAAGGAATTGGGGGAGGAGGAGTTAGAAGCGGGAGGGGGAGGAGAGGGAGAAGGAGCACAGCAGCAGATATGTGCATGTGTCATTTCTACAGTTTTCTTCTGTTTGGTGTGTTTGGGTAATTATGAAATTGCTTTACCCTTAGGGCTACAGATTGAGAAAATTCAGATGTGCAAAGTGCTCTGCAAATGTTTCACTCCAATTTGGAAAGGGTATCAGAACTGGTTGCAACAGTAATTTAAAATGAGACGGAGTTCTGTGGGTCAATACTGGTAGGGTAACTTTTGAGCACTGTCTTGCTATTTGATTGAAGAAAGAAAATGCATCATTCAACACAGGTGTTGAAGGCCTACCATGCATAATGCAGGCTACTGGGCTTTACAATGTATATCAACAAGCCCCTGCTTCAAACTGATTATAATCTGATTGAGAAGTTATAGGAATGCTAACTGTAGGAAAAGCTAACTAGAAAAGAAAAATAATCGATGAGTACAAGGGCAAATGATTGCTATTTCAGGCATTCAGAGAAGGACTACCAAAAGAAGTCTGCATAGAAACAGCCTGGTGGGTCTAGGCCATTTAGATGAGCAGAAAAAGGGAGACAAGTAATCTAAATGAAAAAAAAAAAGTTATGTGGGCAAAGATGCAATGGAAGGGACAGCCAAATGGAAGGGATAGTCACTGCGTTCAGGACAAGTAGAACAATTTGGCTTAAGTAAAGGGTTCACCCAAAGAGAAGCAGAGAGATGGGTATTAAGGTAGATCGAGCCATAAAGTGAAACTATAAGTAAGAGGCTGAGGAGGACTGTATCATCTGTCAGTTTCCCTGAAGCCACTGACAGGTGGCATAATGATAGCAACATAAAATATTCAATGATGACAATATCTTAATACCTCATAGCATTTTGTTTCAGAGTAATTTCATCTATTATTCACAAAAGAAATTTTTTTCTCGTTTTGCAGAGATGTCACTGCATATCAATAAATGTAAATGAGCTAGCTGTTTAAGAGCAGAGCTATGATTCAAATCTACATCTTCTGCCCTGGCATGTTACAAATGTAAGCAGGAGTTGTCAGAGTGAGGAAAGAGAGGCCAGGGGAGTTGTTCCCTGTGTTATGCAGACCGGAAAGGATAAGAACCGCATGAATTCGTGTGGGTTACCCCAACGGATGGATGGGCCATTTACCGTCCTCATCACTTGCGGAAAGCTGCTTTTCTTGTAGGCAAGTACGAACTTCTAATCGGAGCTAACAGACATTTAAACATGAAGCTGATCGTGCATCTATTACAGGTGTTAAGATGGCAGAGTGAAAACTCTTTTCCCCATCACTTCATTTTGCCAAGGAACATTCCTGCTGCCTTTAATCTGTAGGCGCTTAAAAATCAAATCATACTGTAACTATTGGGTTATAACCCCAGAACATTTTCTGGTCATCTGGTTTTTCTTTTTTCTTTTTTCAATTTTTGTTTATTTAATCTTTATTTATTTTTGAGAGAGAGACAGAGCGCAAGTGGGGGAGGAACAGACAGAGAGGGAGACACGGAATCTGAAGCAGGCTCCAGGCTCTGAGCTGTCAGCACAGAGTCGGACCAGACGCGGGGCTGGAACCCACAAGCCGCAAGATAATCACCTGAGCTGAAGTCAGGCTTAACCCACTTCACCACCCAGGCATTCCCCCCTCCACCCCCACATCTGTTTCTAAGAATCAAATGATTAATTTAGGGATTCGTCACTCTCTGTCCATTGATTATGTTTTTGAAGGTGCTTTCAACCCAGTTTTCTTGCACCTCCTTATAAAATTCTCATTACCATTTATTTTATTCAAATCCAGTAATCCTTACTTCAGCTGTGAATAACTGACTCCTACTCCACATACTGTACACAGTGTTAGCATAATAGCTTTAAAGTGCTTCAGAGATTTTACACAAAAGTCTTTTGAAATCATGCTCAAGCTGAAGAATGTATCTTTTTTCTTCCTATCAGTTTATCTTTTTCTCTCAGAAGAATTTTTTATGAAAAGGTTCCCAAAATGAAATGCTTCTCTCCCCTTCCTAAGAGAATGTGATCTACCCTAAACACAAGAAAACAGTGAAAGCAATACAAAATCTCAAAGATAGCAACTCACTGATGTCTATTTTTTTTTTTTTTTAATATTTATTTTTGAGAGAGGGAGAGTGTGAGCAGGGGAGCGGCAGAGAGAGAGGGAGACTCAGAATCTGAAGCAGGCTCCAGGCTCTGAGCTGTCAGCACAGAGCCTGACTCCGGGCTTGAACCCAGTAGTGGTGAGATTGTGACCTGAGCTGAAGTCGGAAGCTAAACCGACTGAGCCATCCAGCCACCCCATTAAGTTCTACTTGTTAAATCAAAACACTTGACAAAGAAGCAATGTATACCCTGTGGGAGAAATTGCCATTGGTCTCAAGCAAAACTGATACCCAACATTTTGATGAGTAGAAAAAGTCTAAGTCAGTTTTATATGGACCGAAATCCCAGTCTTCTTCCTTTTTTTTTTTTTTTTTTTTTTTTTACTGTTTTAACTCTTTGTCAATTCTTTAAAAAAAACTTGTAAGTATCATCTGTGCTATTTAGTAATTGGTCTCTGTCAAGAAAATTGCTTGTTTGGGTGCTCCTTTCACCAGGTGAAATAGAAAAAAAAATTGTTTTAATGCCATAAAAAAAAAACAAAACACCTAAGTGTTCATATTGTGTATACTTTTAGGAATTAATAGGATTGAGGCGCCTGGGTGGCTCAGTCGGTTGTGCGTCTGACTTTGGCTCAGATCATGATCTCGCAGTCCGTGAGTTCCAGCCCCACTTTGGGCTCTGTGCTGACAGCTCAGAGCCTGGAGCCTGCTTCGGATTCTGTGTCTTCCTCTCTCTGACCCTCCCCTGTTCATGCTCTCTATCTCTGTCTCAAAAACAAATAAACATTAAAACATTTTTAAAAGAAGGAATTAACAGGATCATGGTGGGACGTGCAACATGACCTACGGAGGTCTTGCATTCCTTGCAGGTACCACAGGGAAATGATCTGGTATGAGAACCCACATCCAATCCAAGGGAATGAATTCTTACTGGTCTTATACAGAAGATTTTAAGACTAAGATTTTGTCTGGCAAAAAAAAAAAAAAAAAGTGCTGCTTAAAAATAAAAGTTTCAAAAACACTGGTCTTGACTTTATTATTATTTTTTTCCTTTTTCCAATCAAATGTGAGCCATTCTTTAATGCCCAGGTCACATTTTGCCTTAAACAAGTCCTTCTCTGACCATTCTAGAAAATCATTCTTGTCGAATGTACTTAGTGTTCAATTCTCTTAGTTTTACTCAATGACACCATGTCTTGTATTTTTATTCAGTCACCCACATGCCTTACTTTGTCAACCGGCTTATAAGCACTTGGCACATCAAGAGCATATTTTGTTTTACTTTGTACACTTCTTGCCACAGAGTACTAAGGACAGCTCCTCTTTTCTAGAAATTAGGCAACTAGGAAAGAGGGGGCAACTCTCTCTTGCCCCCTGCCATCCATGGTTGTGACAGAAACTTCACTGTGCCTTCTGATAACTTCTCTCTGTGGCCACAGAGGAGGGCCCACCACAGTTAAAAATGGCAGTGTAGGAGACTGTGGTGTGGCCATCCCACCCAGAAGCCATGCCTCTCTGGGCTATTAGGGTGGAGGCAGGGGTTGGAGAGTCATGTGCTCCATCTATAGGACAGCACAGATGTGTGTGTATGTGGGGAGAGGCAAGGATCTCAGAAAGCCACACTCAGATATGCTGCATAAATATTATGTAGACCAATGCCAACTATAGTTAATGCCTCTTTCATATGTTATCACCCATTCTGTCACACCTATACCACTTCCTGTCATTTCTGAATCAAGAAATTACCTGGATAAAAAAAGATAATGTGTCCCTTGCTCCTCCTCTCTTTCCTATAGTCAGTAAATAATACCCTCTTGTTTCCTGGTCTCTTTTAGGCACACAGGTATGGAGTTTCACAAAGCAAGTACAGGATGCTAAACCAGAAGATACAGGTTTGACTCCAGTTCATCACTACCTAATTGAGTGACCTGGGGCAAGGTAATTTAGCAACAGATACTCTTCATATTAAAAGGGGGTGGGGCTAATGATATTTACTTTTAAGTTTCATTCATTTTTTTTTTATTTTTTTTAACGTTTATTTATTTTTGAGACAGAGAGAGACAGAGCATGAACGGGGGAGGGTCAGAGAGAGAGGGAGACACAGAATCTGAAACAGGCTCCAGGCTCTGAGCAGTCAGCACAGAGCCCGACGCGGGGCTCGAACTCACAGACCATGAGATCATGACCTGAGCTGAAGTTGGACGCTCAACCGACTGAGCCACCCAGGCGCCCCAAGTTTCATTCATTTTTTTAAAAAAATAAATGAATATGCACTTGCCTAGCACAGTATCTGACTTGTGGTAGGTATTCAATAAATGCAATTTGAGTTTGAATTTCAAACTATACATTCTTCCACTTATTGTTCTTGATCCCTTACATGCACAATCACACTATTCTCATTTAAATCTACATCCTTTTTAAGAAGCATGATTTTGGATTGCTTTCAATTATTTCTTTTAAAACCCAAATCTACTAGACCAGTTTACTATAGACCCTGCTATACATTAGAATCTCCTGGAGAATAGTTAAAAACTAACACTGCCTGGGCTCCACATCCAGATCAACTGAATCTGTAACTCTGAAGATAATCACAAGATTTGCATCCAACAATAAATGAAAAAGCAAGGGGAAAAAGAATGGCTAACATTCTTAAAACCAAACATTCATTAAAACCAAACCCAAATAAAACACCTTATGAATTATTGCACATAGTATGTAAGAGCGCAAGAGGGCTCTAAAACCACTTACCTTTGTTATTGTACACATCTAAGTAATTTGGTGCTGAAAAAATTGTAATTAGAGAAGGGAAGCCTGTCGTTTGGCTTTTCCTGTACATGCGATACCTAAAAACAACAAATATGATTTAAAACAAGGCTATTATGAAAAAAATGATATCAAATTATAGCCTTAGAAAAAGAAAACTAAAATTAGGTTTTATCACTCCAAGAGAACTCAATTACATAACATTAAACAAAATTTTCTCTCTAAAGTCTGTTTTACGCAGACATTCATTCATCTCAAGGTTGACAATGAAACATGTACAGTTTCTGAGTAGGCCTTTCCTGAGTTTAACGGACTTAGGGGAAGAGTGGAATTCAATGAAAAATCATAATTCATTTCCATGTGTTCAACAGAGATGACAAAGGTTACCTTTTACATGAAGATATCCTGCACCTACCGTGTTTTTGAGAAGTTTGCCTATATTTTTGACATAAGACTAAATAAGCAGAGCAATATATAAATCTTTACCACTAAAAACCAGGCTGATTATTCTAGTTATCCATACAATATTCTGTGCAATACCAATGCAATATTCTGTTATGGTCTTGACTAAGTGATTTGCTTTTCAAAGAATGGTTAAATCTATGGGTTTTACATATTGAAAGTTGTTTCTATTTTAGAACTCTCTTTATTACCAATCTCTTCTGAGATCTGCAGGTCAAAGATTATTGTCTCAGCAGGGTAATATTTAATCAATCAGTAATGAAACAGAACATCTGCAAGATCTTTGGAAATAAACCAACAATCCAGTTACTTTTCTTCTACTTAGACAAAAATAGGATTTTAGTCCTCAAATAATCAAAAAAATTACAGGAAATTCTGGCTCTTTTCCATTGAGGTGAAAGCACATGTCACGACTTCTACGTAACAGATTTTAGTAATATCAGTTTAGAAAGATTCTTATAAAGCGCGAAACAAAATGTTATCACTCCTTGGGTATTCTGAGCCAGTTATTTATGGCAGAATAACCATGCCTACTCTAATTGGGTTCTAAAGGTACCTCAAATAGTACCTTTAGACAGATAAATAACCACCTTAAAAATTATAATTTTAAAAATGTTTTGATAAACTTTTCCTAGAAGAAAATATCTTCTTAAAAGTCTTCTGAAATGTTCTAGAAGTATTTATTCTGCATATCCAACTGAACTTTGCTGGAGGAAAAAAAAGTCAGAATGTGAAAGGTAATAACACCCTCAATCTTAGTACCTTGACGTTATAAATCATGACTGGCTAGGCCTACTTGATAACAAATAAAAACAAAGAAACTAAATGACATAATCGCAATTTATCCCCAATAAATCAATCAAGTGCCCATTCTGAACAAATATACTAATTGATTTTAACTGATGCATTATTTTAAAATATTTTCAAATAAGCAGATGATTTCCGGTCTGTAGTGGGATTAATATAAAGCTGCCTAAAATGCTCAGTTCGGATATTCAGCCAAAAGAGCATGGTGACACCACTGCCTTGAAAAGTTAAAAAAAAAAAAAAAAAAACTTATTTGAGGACCCCATTGGTTAGGCATATCATTAGGTTATGTCGAAGGTCACCTATGACATGATAGTACTGGATCCAATACTAAGCTGTTGGGTCAGTTCATACCTGTTGATTATTGCTTGAAAAAAAGCTAACTTTGAAAGGAGCCTGGGATCTGCCTTGATGTGGGATCATCGGACATGGGCTTACTTCAGGATGTGGGCATCTCTACTCCTGATTTCGGCACACAGATTATAATACTAAGCGGTCCTCTCTTCCAAAGAATTCAGAATATGAAGGAATGAGTTTAAGCATTTGAAGGCAAACAACACCTTTCAGTGGAACCTACTGAGAAGGGTACTGGACATCAAATGCTTTTCATTATGCCTTTTGCTCCTGAGTGCAGATTCAATGCACTATCAAACTGAGTATCTGATGTTTCTTACTTTTCTAAGCCCTTATCATTGGGCTACCAATTATACTAATAATTATATGAAACCTGGACCCTAAATTTTAAAATTCATTATTATAAAATCATGTTATACATTTATTAGTTAGAATATAGGACTTTCTCCCTCATTTAAATGCCTCTGCTTTTGTCCTTTAAAACTTCACAAGGGTCAGGAATGATATTCTTTAAACAAGAGTACACTGTGCAATATCTGTTAAATATTTACGTGTAATTCTCATTCACACTGCCAACCAAGACTGAAAAGTTGCCGGTAATTTACTCACTGACTGGACTGTGGGAAGAGCAGGAATGGAAGGAAATCAGAGGGACCCTTACAAGGGCTTAAGAAAGCCGCTGAAAATTTTACCTGTTCAGGCTAAAAACGGAGGCGTTTTAAAGAAGACCTTACAACACATTTACAACTCATTCCCCAGGATCCTGCCCTATCTCTGTCATCAGAAGACAATGTTAAGATCGAAGTGCTTCAGGGAGAGAGCCTACCAAAAGGGACCCTCCAAACCTGAACAAAGTGAGGAAGCTGGGACCCAGGAACAACACATAGTTTCCGTAAACCCACAAAATTGCTCACCCTGCATCTTGGGCTTCATGGGCTCGGAGTATAGATAACAGGTTATTGTGCTGTAAGAATTCACATACAGCTGGGTAGCTGCCAGAGACAAAAAGAAAAGAGAAAGAAGCATCTGTTATGAAATCATCAAGTGTAGCACATGTATCTGTAACATCCCGATCTATGTGTTTTGATCAAGCGTAATCAGACATACATCATTCATGAAACAAGCCTCTTGGCTCTCAGGACAGGTCCCCTCCCCACCCCTGCCCTGTGGCAGAAAAACACCTGCAGCTGTACTTTTTTACATAATCAGAAAGGACTGGAGATGTGTGAACAGGACAAAGAATGCAGGCCATTATATAACAACACTAGAAAAATGTCCACTCATAGAGAAAAACAGTATCAAGTCTACGTTTAAACACAGGTGAACAGGAGCATCAAGATAACATGAGAATAGAATTTAAAACATAAACCTCCATGTTCTCAAATACAGCACCATTTGTATTTGGATGCACGTGCGTGCCTGAGTACTCTACAGAGAGACGGAGTGAGGGAGTAGGAGAGACTAAGTCGTCTGGAAACCGAGCTATCAACTTACTTATGAGTACATTAATTGATATATCCTTCAAAATCTAAACACGATTAAGGAATTCACAGGTTTTAAACTGTGTACTTTAAATACGATCAACAGAACCATATCTTAAGGCTTATTCTTTATATTGACTTAATAAAAGCATTAAATATATAATCAAGATGATTTTGTCTGTTAAGGAAGTCTCTAAACCAAAGATGAGAACATTATTAAAAATGAAATTCAAATTACAAACTAAACCCGTAAAACTCTTTGCAATCACTTTGTCTCTAAGAATTTTTAATGAGATAAATGAATGTCATAAAAGTAAATAAATTTTAGAAATTTCAAATAAAGAGACAGCAAACCAATGCTCATTTTAATATAAACAAACTGTGGATGCCCACTAGAACTTAAACTACACGTACTGTAAGAAACAATTCAGCAATTATAAAGGTAGCACTTTGAAGAGATACTAAATAGTACGTGTCACTCAAATAATTTACTATAAAGAGAAGATGCAAATAGTTTCTGTATTAAAGATTTTGTAAGAATTCCCTGCTCAAAAAGAAAAGAAATACCATTAATCTGGCATACCACTGAAGAGATGCTGATTATTAAAAGGATTCAGTTCTTTGCAAAACTGGGATCTGAAATCAAAAATAGTCATGAGGCGCCTGGGTGGCTTCGTCAGTTAAGCGTCCGACATCGGCTTAGGTCACGATCTCTTGGTCCGTGAGTTTGAGCCCTGCGTTGGGCTCTGTGCTGAAAGCTCAGAGCCTGGAGCTGCTTCAGATTCTGTGTCTCCCTCCCTCTCTGCCCCTCCCCTGTTCGTGCTCTGTGTCTCTTTCTCTCAAAAATAAAAAAAATAATAATAAACAAAACATTAAAAAAATAAAAAAAATAATCTGTGCATGTGCACACATTCATGTGCATTTGTGAGCATATGTATGTGTGTTCTAGAATATTTTAGCAATTTGCTAAGGAGAGAAAAAGACAACTTCCTAGTTGTCCCAGGTCAGCTCAGTAAATGAATGTAAATGTAGCCATGGGTTACATGGTAACCTACAAACTGGAGAAGATGGCCCAGAGTGTCCACAGGGAAATGTGTCTGTATCGTATCTAGGTCGAGTTGACCAACATGTGTCTCCAAAGACTTTTGTTCTATCTTAGGAGAAGGTAAGTATACGACCTTTCCAGATCAGTGTGTGTCAACAAAAGAAACCCTAACTGCTGAGACATTGCTGGGTCTTTAAAGAATAGCACATATGTTTGTACATATTTAGCCATAAAGTGCCCAGCCAAAGGAAGACAGAATAGGGTGGCACTCAATAAATGTTCCTTCCCTATCTCTTTCAGCCGTTTTTTTTTTTTCTTGTGCCCTTGAAATATTTCTTTAGAAATATAGTTTATTGCCTTGTTGTACCACTGTAAGACAGAGGGTGTTTGTCTAGTTCTGTCATGTTTTGTCCTTGGACAAATGGCTTGGCAGCACTTTTTAAATTTATTTTTTCCTTTTGTTAGAACCCACACTAGTCCTATGAAAGCATTATTTTAATATATTTTCTTCATGCTAAGTTTTATACGCTTATGTGTTTAAGTTTTCCCCCATGGAAATAGATATCTGATTTTTAACGGTAATCTGAAGAAAACAAAATTAACCTTGCAGCAATCTGCTAGGTTAATAGCATTAACTGAGGAACACTTGTATTATTACTTGGAAGGAACTCATTTTGAAGAAAACCTCTGGAAGTTTAAAGGCATACATAATCAAATATTCAAACTCTCGAAGAATTACAAACATTTTTCTAAATAAACTTAGAAAATATTTGGCTATCGAGATTCCCATTATTGGTCAACTGTCTGGGATACATTAAAGTCTTCAGTGATATTAGGTGGGGAGAAAAACACAAAACTTCACAATATTTTTGTGCTTTTTAATGGAAAGGATGATAAAAAAAAAAGCATTCCAGCTAAAAAGAACTAAAGAGGATATATGTTAAGAATGGTAATGTCAAAGATTCACTGGTGACGTGTTCCATTTGTTAGATGCAACAATCCCTAATCCCTGTGTTAGGCACCAGGAGACGTGCTACGGTAAGTGTAAGGTGTGGTTTCTGTCTTGAGGGTATTTATTATCTAGGCAGGAAAGTAAAGCATGCATTGATAGTATGAAACAAGAAAGCAAGCACAGGGTGCTGGGGAGATTTTTTTTCAAAAATATCTATCTCATGTTAGATCTTTTGGGGTTTTGTTTGCATTAATGAGGTGATGCTTCTGTGTTTTGTGCCCAACAAGAAGAGCCCCTTCTGCCCCAGGCTGGTCAGCCCAAGCAAGGGCCCATGCCTCGTTTTTAGCAGGGGGCTGGCTGCATCTCAGTCCCACTCACAGCCCTCCAGGGGGCACCCTTGTCAGGCAACGCTTGAATGGTTTCATCAAACCCAGTGTCCTGGACATGCCTTGAAATAAGACTTAATGCAACGATCTGGGAAGGGTAGTGATTCTTTCAGCTTTGTGATATCCATTTACCGGCATGCACTGCTGTGTTTGGGGAAGAAGCTGCACTCTCTGAAAATGCTTTTTTTTTTTCCCCCCCACTTGGAACATGATTATTCCTTAAGCACTAGAGAATACATTTCTCTGAGTAGAAAAGGAGGTGGAAATTTCCATGGAATAGTGGGAATCCTTAGGTCTGGGTTTTTATTCCAATTTCTTGTGTAGACTCTGGAAAATTGCTGACCCTCTTTGAGCCTGAATTACCTCATTTGTAAAAATGCAGATGGTAGCATTTATACCACAAACTTAAGATAAAGACTAAATGAGTTAGCAATATATGTAAATTCCCTAGTCCAGGGCCTGGACTGATAGGGGTAGACACGTAACAACTCTTAATTTTCTCTCCACCACCATGGTGTGGAAGACAGAATGCAGCATGGAATGGTGAGTCAGCAACCCTCGATTCTAATGGTAGCTGTTGTGAAAAAGCAAGCTACAGGCCTAAAATGGCATTGCTTAGGCCAAGTCACCAAATTGGGGCTTAATATCTAACCTAAGGGAAGTTTCAACCTCCCCCAAAAGTGTAAATCTTAACTGGTCAGTCAGGAATTTTCTGAGGGGCACCAGTGAGGTAATCTGTCGCATGGGCCCTCTGCCTCCACCAAAAGACAATGAGGTAATGGTCATAAGATCCCCTGCCCCTCCCGTAAGGGAAAGTGACTGGCCTGAAACAAGACTTTCTTTTCTTTTGCTAATAACTCCTTGCCCCACCCTCCTTCCTATAAAAACCTTCCATTTTTTGTACAGCCCCTCAGAACCCCTCTACTTGCTAGGAGGGGTGCTGCCTGGTTCATGAATCATTTCAGAAAGCCAATTAGATCTTGAAATTTAATCCATTGAATTTTTTCTTTTACAGTGTTAAATTTATTAGTTGTGACTTGTGTCAATTCTTAAAAGCAATGACGTCTGGGGAATACTGGATAGGAAAGGGGTTAGAAAGGGAGAGGGGCAGACACAGACTGAGCAGGAGCAAAGGTAAAGAAGGTAGAAAAGACAAACATGTGAGAAATGGTAGAAAAGCTGTTTTGGCATTAGAATAGCCATTATTAGACTCAGTCTGTTTATTCTCTTATTTTTGTTCCTTCCTATATTAAGCTATATTTTAGATCTTGAGTTAAACCTTCTGCATTTATCTCTTTAAGATATAGACAGAAGACATTATTTATTAAATATTTATTTATTTTGAGAGAGAGAGTGAGAACACGAGTGGGGGAGGTGCAGAGAGAGAGAGAATCCCAAGCAGGCTCTGCACTCTCTGCAGAGCCCGATGCGGGGCTCGAACCCATGAACCCGTGAGATCATCATCCGAGCCCAAATCAAAAGTCGACACTTAATCGACTGAGCCACCCAGGCGCCCCTACCAGCGGACATTATCAAAAGGCTTTTTTATGCTTTTATGTCTTCATTTATACTTTCCTTAAGTATTTTTAACTTCTGGAAAAGCCCAGTCTTCTGCCAAGCCCTCACTGAATTATCATGGGTGAACCGTCCCCTCAAACCCAGCTCATCCTGAGGTGTGCACAGAACTGCTGCATCTCCCATGGTCCCGGAGCGTATTTGTTTAAGACAGCATTCGTCATGTTGTGGTGTCAATTACGTTTAACTCAGTAATAGTAAACGCCTTAAGAGACAGATATTATTTTTAAATTTGTCTTTATATCCTAAATTTAAGCAGCAACCTGTCAGCTTCTTGGAGCTCACGTTCACTTGCAGGTGAGAGAGGTAAAGGGTGTCTTTCCCTCGTCAGGTTCAGCAAAGCAGAGGCACTCAGCCTGCAACCCTTTGCTAAGGGATTGGGAGAAAGCTTCTCCCTGCCTCCTTGGCATCCTTCCCCTCTCTCAGGCCAGTAGTAAGGGAGAACTCTGCCCAACCGCCAAGTTCCTCCTCTGCTTCTGGGGGGCCTTAGCCCCGGGGTGTCCTGCTGTCCGCATCAGCCGGGATGCTGTCAGGCTTATCTTTCCCCAGGACTTGCCACGTCGTTGTTTTGTTTTGTTTCTTTTCCCCCAGGGTTCTTCAAGTCATCTCATTTACCCACTAGGTATCAAGTCTGGAAGGGCTCCGATCTCCCCGACAGTTTCCCCAGAGCCTGAGTCCTCACTTGCGACTGGCTGTGGGTGGCCTCGGGAGCAGTGAGAAGTTTTTATTCAAGGCAAACATTTTATCGAAGCTTAACAGTTATACAGAACACTGCCCAAATCAGAAGATTACAAACTGATGATCTTCCCATCGTAACTAGCACTCGGGCCGAGGCACAGAACATTACCTGGAACCCAGCCACTCTTCGTATCTCCTTCGAATCACTATTATCTCCTCACCAAGGGTGATTGCCACCCCGGCTTTGAACCTTATAGATTAGCTTTCGGTAATGTTCACCTCTTACTTCAATGTTGTCATTAGGATGCACTCTAGTATGTGGCTTCTTCTGCTGGCATCCTTGTGGCACTCACCCCGTCATTATGGGCAGCTTTGGTTAACTCATTCTCATTTGCTGTCTTAGGTGTGGAGATACACTACAATTTATTATTCATTCTATTAAATAGACATTTGGGTGGCTTCCATTTCTTGGCGATTATGAATACTGCTGCTGTGAACAATCTTTGGGGTGCACATGTGTAAACATTTCCAGTGGATATATAAACAAAAGTAGAATAGTTGAGTTATATGAATATTCAGCTTTAGCGTATCCTGAAGCAGCTAACTGTGATTTGGGATGAGCAGTAAAATGGGACCATTCAGATGGTCATCTTTCTAGATGCGTTCTATTTCATCGTATTTTCTTTTCTTCTTTTTAAGCTTATTTATTTTGAGAGAGAAAGAGAGAAAGCGGGGAGGGGCAGAGGGAGAGAGAGAGAATCCCAAGCAGGCTCCACACTGACAGCACAGAGCCCGATTTGGGGTTTGAACTCACAAACCATGAGATCATGACCTGAGCTGAAACCAAGAGTCAGAGGCTTAACACACTGAGCCATCCTGGCACCCCCATCATATTTTCATAAACACCACTTTCCCTGCATGCAGAAAGCTTCCCCAAATGACTGGTTGGATATACCCTATTTATCCTTTAAAACTCAGGTCTTGTAAAACCTTCATGATGCATTGTCCCTTAAACTCCAATCCACCTCTCTTTGGGCTAGGCCCCCTAACTGTGTGTATGTGTATGTTGGGGGGGGGGTGGTGAGAGAGAGACAGAGAGAGAGAGAGAGAATTTCTACATTCCTCACAGCACTACTCACCTTGTATTTTATTTGTCATAGTTCATAGGTCTCTGACACTCAAAGGCACAGTCCCGCAAAGGCAGGTACTCTATCTATAGAACCTCACAGAAAGTATATATAATAGGTACTCAACTAATGTTTGTTAAATAATTGAATGATCAAATGAATTCTCAAAAGAACGCCCATTAAGTGAACTGTATGATTTGGGGAGGGAGTGGGAAGGATGTTGTGAAATTTAGGTGTGATTTCAACAAACTAAAAATGAAAGTCTTGAACTCAGTGTGAGAAGAAGGGATGACAGGGTGATCTACAGCTGGTGAAATTTTTTTTAATTTATTTTTTTTAATGTTTATTTATTTTTGAGAGGGAGAGAAGGGCACAGAGTATGAGTGGGGGAGGGTCAGAGAGAGAGGGAGACACAGAATCTGAAGCAGGCTCCAGGCTCTGAGCTGTCAGCACAGAGGCTGACGCAGGGCTTGAACTCACAAACTGTGAGATCATGACCTGAGCCAAAGTTGGCAGCTTAACCGACTGAGCCACCCAGGCACCCCATGCTGGTGATATTTTTAAGAAAGGGTCAATAAGATGTGATGACTGATTGGTGGTGATTTCAATGCAGAAAGAAAAAGCAGGGATCTTTGTTAGTCTGCATGGCTGTTAATAGAACTGTTAATAGAAACAGCGAAACCAGGAGGAATCTCCCGCGGGGAAGTAAATAATAATACTTTCCAGGCAAGGTGAGTTAAGGTGAGGATGAGACATCTAAGATAAAAATTTCCAGCAGCCACCTAGAAATAGAGAGGTCCAGCTCAGGAAGATAAACAGATGAAGGGGCTAGATCTGGTAATCAAACCACAGAGTTTACAGTTTACGGTGAAGGTAAGAGAACATGTGAGCTTCTGGGGGGGTGGGGAGGGGAAGAATGAAGAAAAAAATGTGGGAATCGGGAGGAAAACCCAAGATGGGCAGCACAAGAGGCAGGATGCTGCTGGATCAGTTGGAGGAGAATCGGGACATGTGAGAAGGAGGAACCGGACGACTTTCAGGTGGAAGGGGCTGGCAAATGTCAACAGCAAGAAGAGAAGGTGGGCTGTGTGAGGGGAGAAGACAGGCTGCTGATCCGTGATTAAGAGCCCAGCAGTGATTTGAGTGTGCCGCAATTTGCAGCTTCAAAAACACTTTTAAAATGACTGTCAAGATGTTCTTTAAGTTTCAGAGTTTAGAGGAACTTCAGAACGTCTGACCGAACTCACTCCTTTTGAAGCAAGCCAGACCTAGAACACAAAGCCTACATGATTCATCCGAGGCAGGCGTGCACACTGCCAACCCGAGCACCAAATCTGGCTGACAGCTTTGGTCTACATGAAAATGAAATTTTTACCTCCAACTTGTCAGGATCCTCATGGATTTGTACGGTGTAAATCTTGGTCTGTTAAGGATCACAGGTACCTGCCTGGACATTACAGGCATTTGAGTTCGCAAATTCCACTCTAAGGTTCCAAACATAATGGTAGCACCTGGGCAAAAGCAGAGGATTCCTACCCCTCTGTCCCACCGTCTCTCTTCTCTAACTCATGGTGGCATGAATGCATTCTTACTGATGCATTTTTCTGTAGAACTTCATTTCATTTAAATCATGGCCCAGACAGTATGTTAGATGAGGGACAGGGTGGCAGGGCAGATTCCACATAAACGTGTAAAATAAAACTGGGAGTTGTCCATCAAAATGACTGCCAATAACTCAAGCGAAATTGTCACCAATTTCTCTACCAATTTGATCACTCCCTTGTGCCCCTCTAGCTCAGCTTTATAAACCACGGCCACAGAAGATGCCTTGCCGCCTCCAAGGGAACTGAAAACAAAAGCATCAAAAAGCTCTAGGAGAAGGAAAGAGTCATTTTTCTCTTCTGTAGATGAAACAGAATCCAGATTGCTTTGCCATTCGCCAGAGTCGATAGGCTGTGGGTTTATATTCAGCATTTGTCATGGCTACAGATATTACAGAACTCTCTAATGAGAGGACTTAAACAATCATTTTGTTGAGAACAAAAGTGTGAAAACATGCATAATCCTCTAATTATCTAGTTTGATGGACTTTATCTCTGATGTAAACACATCTGTTTCTATACTGACAAAACAAAAACACCGTAACTTTATGTAAGTCCAGCACAGAACTTTACCTAAAATATGATTTATTTGAACAGCTGACTCAGAAAACCAATGGAAGGATGTTACACTGTGAATGAAAGAAAGATTAATGCAATGCGCCTCGAAATCAAAATCAAGAGGTTGGGATTTTACTTGCTACTGGATTATTGAAGCACAGATCAGGGGTATAAGGTAAATCAGTTAAATTCTCACAGTGTAATTAGGGATTTGACACCAGATTTTAAAAACTGAAAAATTGGCGTTGATATATTTCAACAATATTTATCTTTCTCACTAAAACTTTTATCATATTTAAGAAAAGATCACTTCCAAATTAACTAATTCCTAAAAAGGAACTTTAGGCCTTGCAGAAATATTTACCACCCTTCTTCATGTCACCCCAAAATAGACTCCTTGGACATGGTGCCCAAATTTCCAAATCATAGAATGAATTGTAATCTTTCTTATCAATAAGCTTGGAACAAACCTCTTTCTTCATATGTATAACAAAAAAAGTATTCTGTGAAGGCTGTTTTACAGTGCGCAAGACCTTCTGTTCACAAACTCACTTCTCAATCACTTCAACAGAGGAGTAAAAGGAAGCTTCCCCCCCCCCCCCCCCCCCCCCCCCCCCCCCCCAGTAAGGAAAACTTAAGGTGTGAAGCAAAATGCTCTACCGCTGAACAAACTGATCGATGTTATGTGGAAGGATGCTGTCTGCTTAGTCTCCAGACAGAAGACATGTTTCAGTTCTTTCTCACAAGCCTTCTCATCTGCTTAATTTCCAGGGCTGGAATTGAGCATAAACTTCAGTGCACATCACGTTTGGTCTGTAAGTTTTGTTTTGGTTAAAGACTGTGTATTATAGAATTTAACATTCTCGGTTTCTCCGTAACCTCCTTCTCCTGTCTCTCTGGCTCCTGTCACATAAACTGTATATCGGATGCTAAGAGAACCCAGTGAAGCTGAGGGAAGTCAAATGCAGAGGCCACAACTGAGGTGAAATGTCAGGAAAATCGCAAGGACCCAAAAACCCGGCTGTGTTGCCGATTTCTCTCTGAAGTGCTCTGAAATGTTAGGAAATGGGCAAATCCCCCTACGCTGGCAAATATAAAAATTATTGTAACAATCTTTCAAAGTGGCTTGTGAAAGTGCTAAAAATAAATTTACTATGGTACCTATATACTGAGCTGCTAATTTTAATTTATCCAGGAAGTGTAATAAACTTAAGAAAATGTAAGAATAACGTCAATATAATTTAATTAACAGATTTAAAAGTTGTTTCCCTGATTTAAGTTATGAAAAGTGGTAAAAAATGTTTGAAGTGACTATATTGTTGAGAGGAAGATGAAGGCTGGCATTGGAATTTTTTCTACACTCTTTGAAACAGAACAAATTTTCTACCAAATGGTACTACCTCGCCACCCGGATATCACATGCTTATGCTTCTTCTTCTTTTTTTTTTTTTAAAGAATGCACGAGACACCCAGAGCCAGGAGAGGACAGAGAGAGAGGAGAGAGAATCTTAAGCAGGCTTCACGCTCAGTGCTGAGTCTGACATGGGGCACAATCCTATGACCCTGAGATCATGACCTGAACCGAAATCAAGAGTCGAATGCTCAACCAACTGAGCCATTCAAGCACCCCTCCCCACCACATGTTTCTTTTACGGCTTTTCTATTCTTCACAGGTATTATATCAGTGTATTCACAGAAATGTTTTATTTATTTGTTTTTTTTATTATTTATTTATCTATCTTTTTTACAAGTGCTAAGAATCCACTTGAACCAAGCTTGCAAAGTGATGCTTTCATTTATCCTCGTTTCCTAGAGAAGTGATATAAACATCATAAACACATCAGACTGATAAATGAGAACGAACTGATAAATGAGAACATTTATGAACCAGATGTGCTCCAGAAAGCAAACCGTCCATCCTCACCTGTAGAAGTACGAACACCCCCTGACTGTGTTGTGAGTGAAATGTTCCTGAGTCTTCTCATTTCCAAAATCCTCCAGGGGGTCTGACCACAGGATATCACACATAGGTCCGTAAGCAGGTGGTTCTTTGAATCGGTCTAACTAAGAAAAATAGAAGACAGAGAGCAAAATACTAATCTTTGGACGCTTGGAATCCAGAAAATACAAGTGTTTTTGTGGTCCCTGACTTCCTCCCCAGCACAGTGCTTGGTGAACTGCCCGCTCCCTCTCTTCCTGTTGGCTTTCCTGCCTTCCTTCCTCCCCCTCTGTCCACACTTCATCTCTCTCCAGTTTGCCCTCTTTCCTTCTGAGGAGTCTATCTGTTGTCTGCCTTAATCTCTTCATCTCCCTCTTGTCTCCTCCTTAGTTCCTACTCTTTGATCCTTTTTTCCTGTCTCCTGGTTTACTTTGTATTTTTTCTTTCCCTCTTCCTTACTTATTTGATCTATCTCAGTATTTCAGTCACTACCAGTTGATGTGACTCCGTGTTTCATTTCTTGAGGAGGAGCTTTTATTTTGTTTTACCTTTGGGCAAATCTCTATTACTGCCTCCACTAAACAGTGATTTAGAAAGCTGGATGGAGAACAACTTACGGTTTTTATATTTCACAATATGACTTTGAGAACAAACGGCTTTCATTTTAAGAGCAGCCACTTGTTATATGACATTCTGGACAGTCACTATTAGGGGCTATCTACGTTTCGAATTAAAGTACAAGCCAGCTGTAGTTTATCTTAGTAGGTACAAACCAAGAGGAATGATAAGCAGTAAAATAAACCCAAATTTAGCTGGTCGTTCTTCAGCTCACAGTTCCAAGCTTTATAGTTTCACCAAAACCCTCATATGAAATCCATTTTCCAGCTATAAATGTTCAGCAAGGTCATATTTCAGTTTAAAAAGGTGTATTTAGAAAGTAAGAGCAATATAATAACTGGAAATGACACCTCACCAACAATTTTAGAACACTGTCACTTTCCTGTAGTTTATTCTGATTTAACTGCAATTAGAGAATCTTTGGTGAGGTTAGCAGATATTATACAGTCTCTTGAAAAAAAAAAGCATAAAACAGCTATGAAAACCTATTAAAAACTGATATTCTTCATATTCAATATTTTAATATTTTTTCAAAAACCCACAGGGAAAGGGGGATATATAAGCTTGGCAGCCGATCACATTCTTTTTCCTGAGACATAAAAGGTGATGTAAATAATGGTTTTGCTACACACCATTTTTTACTAATACCTAAAAAGAATGAAGCAATATCTCAAAATTTCAACACTCAATGAAAAACTTCAATAAGCCAAGACCCACCATATTTCAACCATTATGTTATCCATAAAATATTCATTGCAAATTTAGACTTGTTTAAGAGACTTAAATAATTTATGCTTTTGGAACAATTCATCCAAGAAAAATAACGCTTGTGAAAATACAGAATTTCTTTCTAAGAAAGAAGAACTTATTACAGGCATAGAACAGCAAAGAAGGGGAGTCTTTCTGATTACTATGAATTCCCAGCTGAAGTTTTGATAAGGCAACCAGAATACAGAAGTTATTCTGGAAAAGTTACGGAGTGCATTCTAAAACCCTAAGAATAAATAATTATAAAATTAATTAAGTAAAGTTAAGTGTGGTGGAAACTGTAACTGACATAGGGCAAAAGGAAAACCTAAGAATCTTTTTATGGCTAATGTTAGAGCTTAATGATGTATATGAAAATTGAACAGAATATCTGAAATATGGCAGAAAGTAAGTTTTGGGGATAGTGGGCGATAGCTTTAAATTTTACTTAATTTATGATAAGAAGTTTGGTTAATATTGCACACGTCTACCAGATTAAAGAACCCATGCAGAAAGTGAACCACTCTCTCCTTGAATTTCATGACTACGATTCAATGTCACGTCTTTATCATACTTTAAACAGAGCGCAAATACCAATGCTCTGTGTTGATTAAAAGATTGTCTCTTCCACTACATAAAAGGATCTCATATTATCTCATATTACTACATATTCTCAAGACAAAGATACTTTCATATTCAATCTAATCTTTTCGCTGGCTAAAACAACATTAATAGCCAATTTCAACTAAAAAATACCTCAAAAAATCAACTTTCACCTCATTACTCAATACAACCAATGGAATATCATCATCACCTTTGTTAGACTGTTATTTTAAAGTTTGAAGTTGTGAAAAGAGTAGATTTTCAAAAAAAAAATGATGATATAGACACATTTTAAAGGTCAAGTTGTGATTTTTCCCAAGAGCAAAGGAACATTTTCTAGCTATAATATACTATGAATATATAATGGGTTGCTTGAAACGAGCCAAAGGGAAATGAAAAGGCATATATATTTTTGGCAATCAAATATTATACATTTCAATGACACATCACATGGTAAAATGAACCCTGAGGTTTTTGAGATAAAAACTCTTCCAAGTATAAATATATTTCCCTTTCTAAATAAAAGTGAGTACAAAGAAGAGATTCATGGTCACTTTAAATCACTTGAATTCGAAAGGATAAAGTTAGTGAAAACGACAGGGAAATTCAGGTCTTCTATTTCTTAATGAAGCATGCAGAATGATGAGTCTTGGAAATAACAGAACTTACTTTTCTGATATCATCTAAAGTGTTAATCTCTGGAGACAAACCACCGTGTACACACAGGAACTGTTGGTTCATCAGGGCAGCCAGGGGCAGGCAGTCAAAGGCATCCATACAGGCATCATATACGCGTTCTGAATACTTTATTTTACCTTTTAAGACATGATTTAAAAACAAATACTTGACTCTCAGGATTTCATAGCTAGGATCATTTCACTGAAATCGTTTTTTAATGCTTCCTTCCTAGAATCATACTATGAGCATATAACTACACACCGCAAAGTTCCAAAATGTGATTAAACAAGACGTCGTGAAGACATGTTATCGCAGGTTTTACCCACTATGGGAAAGTGTAATGTTTCCCACATACAGAAACAAAGGTTTCTACGAAACCTTGTGTAAGCTGAAATGGAGTAAAGCAAAGAAGCAATTATCATTAATTCATATAGAAGCATTTTTGAGCATTCCCAGGTCCAAAAAAATAACCTCTTAGGCTTTTCTGATATCTTCAGACACTACTTGTAACGGATGCACAAAATATATGGAGATAAAGTACAGAGGCTCACAGACACAGTTCAAAGCTATGGTGGCGTGAAGGTGCGGGGCTGAGTGTAGTTCCCAGGGAAGGGGCTTGGCGGGACCACTCATTGCTCAGGGTGAGCACTGCCTCTGTTAACTGCTTGCTGCAAATTTAACATTGAACCCTATTTTTGTTTTTTACCTTTCCTCCTAAAAGCAAAAATTCTCCTTGGGTTTCTTTTGGTTAGCAATAGCAAGTACTATTGTACGTCTTTCATGAAAGCAAAGTGACATAAGACACCCTTTGGAAAGGCAGAGAATAGCTGTGTTAATCTTTATATCTACTGTTGTAAATTTTTGTCGTTCATCCACATTTTAAGTTTGTAGTAACTTTTTATACAGCAGAGGAGAGAACTTTTGTATACATCCTCACTGTTCATCTGCAGATGTAGCTCAAAATTACATATACAAAAACTAGGAGACCAACAGAAACGTGGCCAGAAAGCTGGTTAAGTTTTCTGAGTGATCTTAGAGAAAAGGAGATGGCAAGAAATCTCCTAAAGTTGTTTATGTGTCACTGCACGCTGCTTTTCCCTTGTTGACTTATGTCTAATGTTTTGAAAGAAGTCTCTGTACTCCATTGAAAATGAGCCTAAATGACAGAGAGAAATTTGTTTCACTAGACAATAGGGAAAATTAAAGACAGGAGGAAAATAAAATTTATGCAAAGTAGTCCTCACTCCTAGTATTTATGTCTAAAGGAAGACGTCATCTTTAATTTGGTCAAATCCACTAGAGGCTAGTAAATTTATTGAGTCCAAAAAGAAGCTCAGTTGAATTTTCCTCCATCTGTTTTTCTTGAGTGATTTGAGATGAAAGGGTAAAATTCTTTCCCCAAATTGTAGTATTCTGGCTTTTTAAAAAAAACTAAGTTAATGATTGTTTCTTAGGACAAGTCACGTCAAATAGTAACTCAAAATTTTAGGTCACTTTATAGAAAATTTATAATATAAAAATAAATTCTGAGTTCTCTTCATGATCCATGCTTAGAAAGAGATACAGAATAACATCAAATAAAATAGTGTCATTTTTTAAGTTTCTGGCTTTTAAGCAATGGATCATATTATCATGTGCTCCCAGTGTGGGGTAAAATGACGATTTAGCACAAATGGTGTTAATGGAAGAAGCTTGAAGTATACTTACATTCTTGTTTAAATGTGAAATACTCTGTTAGATGTCTACATTCATGATTTCCACGAAGTAAAAACAGTGTTTTGGGGTAAAGAATTTTCAAGGCCCACAAATACAGCACACACTGAAAAAATAAGAATAACATAAAAATAAATATTTCCCTGTTACACTTAAGCACCCCATTGCTCACATAGCACGAAGACATGAACTGATGTGCTACTGTGACTGGAAGACCCCACAAGGCTAGGCCTTATTAAGGAGGATATTAAAAATCAAATAGAAAACATCACTTTAGTACAAAGCCAAGGCTCGTCTGTAACTAAAATACATACATGCACTGGGAATCTATGTACCACAAGAAAACAATGGACTTTACAGGGTCTATTGGAAGAAGCCTGAATGAAGATATCCTAAAAATGTACCAGTGTAAAAGTATGAGAAGAAACATAATTAGCAATCACTAAATAAAGACACCTCTCTTTATAAAAAAAAAAAAAAAAAATTAAATCAGGTAACAGAAATGGAAGAATTGGGAAGGAAAGGCAGGACAAAATTTAGTACTAAACAATATCAGGTTCAGGTTGATTGGGATTGGGTCTCCACTTTCAATTATGTTCTCTTCTTCACTAGCCTTCTTCTCCCTTATCACCTTGTCTTTTATTTCAGTGCCTTTGGTATACAAAGCCTTAAGTTTTTGGTTTGTTTGTTTGTTTGTTTTGTATGTAAATATAATTAAACTGAAGGCCAGGGAATCTCACTACACATGCTGCTAATAACTAAGGGAAACATTTCATATATCTTACAACTTTCAAATTAGTTACTTGGGTATTGCAGTTTATGTAAAAATAAAGGTCTACTTTGAATTCACCAGGTTTGGAATACACCAACATTGACATAGTCATCCTGAAATGTGCATTAAGATAATTGAGATACTCAAGTACTAACATCAATTTCATTATCCTCCACTGGCATTCATCAAGAACCCACAGGGAAGAGAAAACCACTCTTCAAAAACAAGTATGCTTTTTTATCCTTATTAAGTTTATGTTCTAAAAGCGAGTCAAAAAGATACAAAACCACAAAAATATGGAGGCAAGTCTGAGTCTGATTAGTTAAGTCTGAAACCAAAAAACATACAGTATTTTCCTTTTTATAAAGAGCTTTCCAACATATAGTAAATATGCCAGAGTTTGTCCACTGGGAAAAGCTACTGGTGATTCATTTGTTGTGATACCTGTGAAGAACAATCACCTCTGTCAGCTTATATGATGATTTATTAAATGAATGGAAATAATTACGTTTGAATATACAGCCCAAGTCTTGGAGAAAATACTAATTATCAAAGCAAGTATGTATTACTGTGTTTTTCAAGATATTGTTTCCAACTGTGTAATAATGATTGAAGTAAACAAAAATAATGAGTTGACATCAAATTTTATGTATATGATACCTTAATTAATTTTCTAATTATCATTTTCTAATTATAGCTATTAGCTGAAGTTCACATGACAAATGATATTGCTATTTCTGAACAGCTGACCAGACGGTCTCTACAAGTGATCCTTAAGTCATGATGGTCTGTCGATGGTGCATATTCCCTGTTATCCTCAGTGAGCAGTATGGTGGTTCAATGAGGCTCTGATCGCTGTGTATCTGGCTGTAGAGGTACACGTACATGCTTTTATAAAAGGAGTTTGTATTACTCGAACTTGTCTCACATTTCAGAGAAGATATTTATAAACCATTATTAATGTCAATGAGATAACTATTCCTAATTTAAACTTTATAAAGTTGAACCTTAATATTAAAGAAATACACACACACACACACACACACACACACTTTCATACTGGTTGTTAACTTTGGATTTCTAGTTTGGAATAGGATGGGAACGTAAAGTCTTCTGCAAATTATATTTACTTATTAAAATTGTTGTATCTAACGTATTATATTTATATACTGAGAAAAAGCATATGTTTTGGCCATATCACAGCCACTTTTAGAAAAGATTTTCTTGCTGTTATTGTTGTTTTTACTAAAGTATAACTTATACGCAGTGAAGTGAACATATTTTAAATATACCAGTCAATGGGTTTTTATATATGTAAACTCTTATGAACCTACTAACCAAATCCAGTTACATTTCAGCACACAGAAGGCTCCCTTGGGCCTCCTCCTAGTCAATATCCTTTTGGAAATGGAACCACAACAGTGAACTCTTCAGATTAGCTTTGCCTGTGAGAATCCTAAAGCAAAGCTATTATTTTTCCAACTAAAATCTAAAACACAATTTTCTAACCCCAGTCAAGTGCTAGAGGAATCACGTTTGAGGACCCACGTTTTCTCCTCTGCTGACTGTTAAAAATCTCGTTCCGAAACTAGCGCACAGCTTTATCGACTCTAGTTTTAATTTCTGTAGCTTTTTCATAACTGAAACCTCAAAGAACCATACGGGAATATTTAATGATACATTTATCATACTTATTGACCTTTTCGGTGATTCAATCCACATTTAAAATGCCTTATTATTTAATGGATATAAAGCACTTAGTATACAGTAGGAGTTTAAGAAATACTAGTTCCTTTCCTATAAAAGAGAAGGAAGACAGGGACACAGAAGGGAGGGAAGGAGGGAAGAAAAGAAAGGAAAGGAAAAAAGAGAAAAGAAAGGGAGAAAGAAAAAGAAAGAAAGAAAACATAACTCAATTTCCAAATTCTTGGCTCAACATACCCTAACAATAAGAATCCTGTTTTCACATTTTATGTCCTTCTCCCCTGTGGCAAGAATAAAATATCTTCTCAAACGCTGAATAAAACCACAAATGCAGCCAATATGGAAGAAGTGGCATGGTAAATGAAAGGGCAAGAGTGGATTGGAGAGTGGAGCCCTGCCAGCCTTCGCCCTCAACATCTGGTGGGAGAGCACTGCCAAGCACAACACTGTCTTGCTGGCCACCATTCTACCATCTAAACGTTCTGGAAACCTGTCGATCTTCAGCAAAATCATAACCTGACATGATTTTTAAAAGGGAAAATCTCTTTAACAAAAAATGATCACAATTGGCGTGCCGGGGTGGATCAGTTGGTTAAGCCTCGGACTGTGGCTCAGGTCATGAGCTCATGGTCCATGGTTTGAGCCCCTGTCGGGCTCTGTGCTCTTACAGTGCAGAACCTACTTGGGATTCTCTCTCTCTCTCTCTCTCTCTCTCTCTCTCCCCCCTCTCTCTCTGCCCCTCCTAACTCCCACTTTCTCTCTCTCAAAATAAATACATAAACTTAAAAAAAATTTATCACAATCAAAAAGCAAATGAAACGCAAATTCGTTAAATAATTGGTTATTTTCATATACGTGGTATGAGGTGGCAAATTTGAATAAGATTTTCGCTGAAGTAACCGGTTATGGTGGAAACAGAGATGCAAGTTTCACTGGCCTTTCCTCATTGTGACATGTAAATTCATTGCACTAATAACTCACAAGTGGACCTTCACTGTCTTTCCAGTGCTACCCTGAGCAATTAAACAAATATTTACAATTAGCTTGTAAATTTAGCTTTAAATACTTAAAACTTTAAAAACTTAAAATTAGCTTTTAAAAACGAAACACTGAGCCTCCTCTATATTTTTATTCATTTCCATCACAGACCTGGTTTTCACCTGTTTAACTTATCCATCTTTCCCAATGCACCAGCACTAAGGATATCATTGTGCTAAAAATATCATTTTCTTCATTAGTTTCACTGGTTCACTGATAACAGCAGTGCAATGATTTATTCTGTATTGTATGCCTTTTTTTTTTTAATGAGGAGTCTTCTTGAAAACTGGCACAGGGAAGTCGAGAAAGAGGGAAAAGAGGGAGGAAGCGAAAAAGAAAATCTACGGCTCCAGATCTCTATCAACCAGCCTTCGAAAAGAACTACCCAAGCTGGGATACGCACCAATCAGAAGGGATGTCTCTCAGTCACAGGACAATGAAGCGAAGGATGTATATTGGTTGGGAGAAGATCCAAACTCCCGGAATGTCAAACGCACCGCCTCTCAGGCATTCTTTGCCTCCTCTGACAAGCATGCAGAGAAGCAGCAGAGTAATAGCAATGCACTACAAAGGCCATCGTGGCAGGGAGACAGCAGACAATTCCTTCCTCGTGTCTGTGGCATCACTCTGTCACCTGACATCCCTTGCTGTCCCGTTCGCTTGTTAGTCTCAGGCAGAAGCACAGAACATTGCCTGCCTTGCTGTGGTTCATTTAAGCCTGGGAGTTCATAGCGAATAAACACAACAGCTCTTCACGCTTACATGTGTTTGAGGCCCGGGCTGAGACCTGGATGTAAGTACAGCGGGAGGGGCTAGCCCACTACAGAGCCCACTGCCAGGCCGTGCAGTGCAGAATGGCGAGAGCGGGGACCTGAGGAAGCGACTAGAAGAAAACAGCTGTGCGTGCCTCCGTCTGCAGTTCTGAGTTTTTCTCTGCATTCTCAGACGCACGCACTCAGACGTGGACCTCCGTATGCACGTATGCCTGATCAGAGACGTGCGGGAGCTTAATGCAATCACCACACAGAGGATGATGTTTGGTAGGGGACGAATTATTACCCCAAATAAAATGATCTCTTTCATCGCTCCTCAAAAACACAATTGTTTTATTTGGGCTAACTTTGTGGGGAACGATTTCTAATCTTGGCAGAAAGAGAAGGTGTTGGGAAGGGATGGGGAGGGGTGCAGAAAATGAACTCCATGTACTGCCCACAGCTTATTACCTAGTACCTGAAAATACTACCCGGCAGAGACTGTATGAAATCCGAACCCCCTCTTCAAAGGTGATTTGGTAAGATTAAACATAAGTGGCTCCTCTTTGCCCGGAGGACAGTCAAAAAGAATACCTGCAGGGGAGTCCTGAATTATTGAGATGCATCAAGAACCTTTTGAAAGCTGTTAGGATAGTACGCGCTGGAAAACTGAGCTCTTGTTGTAGGAATTTTCTTAAACCAGCAGTGTCGTGCTCAAAGAGAGTATTTTATAATCAATGATGTAACCTTCAGATTTTAGAGGTGGGGGAGAGGGCTGTGTGTTCACGCTTGTGCATGTATGAGCGAATAAGAAAGTCTGTATCAGTGTCTGCATTACTGTGGTTTGCTCAGCGGATATGGCCAAGGCATGGGGTGTAGTGGAAAGAGAACAAATTTCTTTCTTTTTTTTTTTTTTTAATGTTTATTTGTTCTTGAGAGAGACACAGAGAGAGAGAGAGAGAGGGCATGAGGGAGGGAGGGGCAGAGTGAGAGAGGGAGACACAGAATCGGAAGTAGGCTCTAGGCTCTGAGCTGTCAGCACAGAGCCTGATGCGGGGCTCAAACTCACAAGCTGTGAGATCATGACCTGGCCGAAGTCAGACGCCTAACCGATCGAGCCACCCAGATGCCCCAAATGAGCACAGATTTCTAACCCCAGCACTGTCATTTACTGTGTGTGACTCTCTCTGAGCTTTGGTTTTCACATACACAAGAGGAAGACATTTACATGCTCCTTGCAGAGCGGTGAGGAATAAATGAGATCACGTATACGGGGCAAACAATAGCATTTCAGCATGCAAACAATGTCAGCTTCCTTAATCCCCAGTTAAGAACCCCAAAGGGTTCTCAGTAAACATATTTTATAGAAATGTCTGTTCTATTTTAAATGTGGTGATATCACTGAGCCATCCCCCAAACCCCTCAAAGGTCATAGTCTAATAAAAATGGATCATTTTCATAGATGAGGCCTTCAGATTTTTGTTATTTCTGTATGCCTGTGGCAAGTCCCTGGAGCTGTACTCTAAGACACTTAGAGTTTAATTAAAGAGCTGTTTATGAAGACAGGAACTCTGGTATATGGATCTTAGAACTTTCAAATGACCTGATACTTACTTACATTTGCTATGCCACCAACATCTGGATTGATACTTTGATCCTTTGCTTGAATTTCAGAAGGTGCATATTATACAAAATATCACAACTTTCATAGTTCAAATATCTAGATTAACTGTAGACTAAAAAGAAATCTGATGAAGAGCAAGCTAGTGATTACTGCTTCTCAAGTTCTTTAATTTAAAGAAGCAGAGTTCTAAGTAGCTCTAATTAGGGAGAGTTTAGGAAATTTCAAGTAATTTGAGGCCAGAGATACCAAAGCCTGAACTCGTTGAGTAAAAATTCAAAGGTAAATACACACCAACAAGATTAAGAAATAATATTATCTGAAGACGGAGTTGGTGAGACAAAGAAGGAGAAGCCCAAACACGCCAACTGTTACTTAAGCAACATACGCTGTAGCGCTTTATCTTTATTAGTAAGGGAACAGGAAACAGTATTAATTCTGTGATTAAATTTTAGAAGATGACAAATTAAGTCATTAAAAATCACAAATATTATGATATTAAAAAAATTTGTCCAACATAGCACTCCATCATTTGGCCAATAAAAATACATCACTCCCAACAGGACGGACTTGAGCTTTCCCTAAGAAGATGAGCTTCAAGGAAGGTAGAACACCTATTCCATTCATCCTCAGAATCTTACATAGGAGCACTTTACATATTAAATGAGTAAGATGAATTTAAGAGTCACTCAAATAATTTTTTGAAGCCTCTAAAGGCTTTCACACAATCACAATTTAAGCGAAGTAGAAGAAACATGTTACCTCCCATTTCTGTTTTCTGCCTATCGCAGTTTTTCTCAAACTTGGCTCCATATTGAAATCACCTAGGGCCATAGTAACAAATCTGGGCCCATGGGAATGCAAGTCGAAGTAATTGTGCCACTTTTGGGAAACATCCTTAGATAAGAAGACATGCCCTTCTCTTTTCCTTTTCCTTTTCCTTCTGGCTGAATGTAACATGGCAGATGATGGTTGAAGCTGGTGTAGCTGTCTTGGGTGACAAGATAGTCTTTGGAATGAGCCCAGGCACCCCACACCCATCAGAGCAATGAGGCAGAAAGAACCTGGGCCCTGGCACCATGCTGGGTCACACCAGTTGGGAATTCCCATCTGTGGGCTTTTAATGGAGAGAGAAATAATTTTGTTCAAGCCACCGTTTTGTAGGTTTGCTGTTGTTGTTTTCTCTTGGCAGATACCAGCCCTAATGTGATAGGAAAGTCTCACAAAATTTATATTCAATCACCCTTCCCTAACAAGTTGGTCAAGTTAGCCCATGAATGAGATTTACGAAGTTGACTAATTTCTTCCTCTGGACTTTTCTTGCTTCAATTTCCTTCCTAGTTAATCTGACTTCTTTGATTCAGTCTTCCCCAGTCATGTCTACTTACAAAATTGTCCCACTTTTCTAAATTCCAATGACAATCATTTTCTGTACTTCTTTTATCACAAGATTTAAATAATCAATTCAAATAATGGAATCCTGGATAACTGCCTCTTCTAGGCTTCTGATGCTATGTAGCTTTTTATAGTTCTTTTTTCCTAATAGATTTAGGTTTCTAGAGAGCAAGGATAGCAGTTCTTTAAATTCTCCATAGTTCTGGGGCGCCTGGGTGGCTCAGTCGGTTGAGCGGCCGACTTCAGCTCAGGTCATGATCTCGCGGTCCGTGAGTTCGAGCCCCGCGTCGGGCTCTGTGCTGACAGCTCAGAGCCTGGAGCCTGTTTCAGATTCTGTGTCCCCCCTCTCTGTGACCCTCCCCCGTTCATGGTCTGTCTCCCTCTGTCTCAAAAATAAATAAACGTTAAAAAATAAATAAATAAATAAATAAATAAATAAATTCTCCATAGTTCTGATTATAGTGCATAGACATTTTATGTTCAATAATACCATGCTTGTTTACCAAGTGGAAGAAATACCGAAAATTTACTTTCTCCTTTTGGATTTATATACCCAAACCATCCCTTCTTCCCTCATCATCATGAATAATTAAGAAATGTATGATCCTTAGATACAGAAAGGGTTAATATATTGGTGAAAAGATGATATATACTTTTATAATATATATATAATATAATATATATAGACAATGACTATAGTCTGCATATATAGACTCAACAACTGAAGGTAAATCGAATAATCAAAACATAAAATTTGTATGACAGTCTTAAAAACAAAAGCTGTTTAAGAGTGATGTGTTCTTTGACATTAAATATTTCGATAGTAGGGGCACCTGGATGGCTAAGTCAGTTAAGCCTCTGACTTCAGCTCAGGTCCGTGAGTTCAAGCCCTGCGTCAGGCTCTGTGCTGACAGCTCAGAGTCTGGACCCTGCTTCAGATTCTGTGTCTCCCTCTCTTGCCCTTCCTCTGCTCTCTGTCTGTCTCTCTCTCTCAAAAATAAATAACCATTAAAAAAATTAAAATATATTCTTATAGTAAATACAGTATTATGAAGAAAATTTAAAAACCTAGAATGAATCTTCTTTTATATGATTATTATGAATACATGATGTTGATGTGAGACTTCTATAAAGTTGATTTCTCTCTGCATTAAGAATAATTGCTTTCCTTTTAAACATTGTTTCCTTATTTTTTTTTCTGAGAGCACATATAATGTCAGGTACTACTATCTCATGAGCTCTGCTTCTTAACATTCATCCTTATTTCAAATCATTTATTGTAATGAATATTTGATGAACCCTTTCTGTGTTTGAGACACCATATTAAGCACCAAGAAAAACAAGTGAATAAAGCCAGGCTGTTGCCTGTATTTGGAATGTAATTTCTACTTACCCGAAGCAGATGCAGGAGGGAGGCTGAGGAAGAACCTCTACTCAAAAGTTACCTGTTTTGTTCTAATTAATGAGTTTAATAAATTACCCTCGTTGGATGACAGATGCCAAAAAAGACAAAATACAGGGCTGGGAGTGTATTCACGCCTACTCACATATAACAGACACAGAGACACATGCACCTGGCTATCAATTTACAAAGGTAAGCTACTGCCTCACAATTTATAAGGCATAACCAGGCAAACACATTCCTGCTTCTTTAATCAACTTTGATTAGTTCTGTCAACAGGAAATAGAATTATCTAATGTAAAATGTGATGTAATTGTTCCAAATATATAAAAGCATATATATAATAAAAGGTGTACACACACACACACACACACACACACACACACAAAATATGTATCTCTATGCACTAAAAAGCATATGGGAATCAACAGAAAACAGAATATGTAAATATCCCAAGAATTGAGGGTATTAAAGTTCTATCATAGACCAATAATTTTCTTAAACAAATAACATTTACCACTTTTAGTTTGCTAAGATATTGTTGATCCATTTCTGAATAGCTACGAAGAAATGATATAGACTTACTTCGATACTGAAGTACCCTCTGTCAACATAGTCCCCTAAGAAGAGGTAGCGAGTGTTGGCAGGAGATCCCCCCACTTCAAAAAGCTTCATCAAATCAAAGAATTGTCCATGGATGTCCCCACAAACTGAAAGAAACAAAGAAAATTCATTTTATGGTCACATTATGATTCGGGATGAGATTTGAAAAATTACAAAATGTGACAGTCAGAAGGAAAATAGAGCTCATCTTTGCGGAAACCTTCTTTTGCAAAACAGGAAAGCGAGACACAGATTGCAAAGTTAATTAGTGGCAGACCCGGTTCCAGCATCCAGGTCTAGCAATTCACAGATTAACTGCCAAAATGAAGATAATAACAAAAGTGACAAGTAGGCTTGTGCACTCAAGGATGCTGCACCACACACTGTGCTAAAAGTTTATGCACATTTTCTAATTTAACACTAAGAATGTCATGGGGGAAGTTCTCCCTTTTGCAGATAAGAGACAAGGCACAGAGAGGTTTGGTATTATCTCTATAAAACTGAGGTCTGAATCGCTACATGTCATTACCTCCTGAAGAAAAAGAAAGTTGATATGTATCATAAAAACTGTATTTCACGGAATCTAAAATGGCATCAATTATAACCCCATTAATTTATGTACCACTATGAAAGAAAAAAAAAAAAACCCTCCCATTTAAATTTAAATTATAAAAGAACATTTTGTTTGTAAGATGTACTCTGATGTCAAATGTTAAAGTGAAAAAAATTGGAAAAAGGAAAAAAACACTGTAAAATAGTACAAAAAACACTGGGAAATAATATTTAACTTTCTCACATTTTCCTTTAAACCAAATTTCTTGAAGGAGCTATGTAGTCTCTCGTTTTAAAAACTACTTACTTACTCATTACTCAGTATTTCACTTACTTCTTTCAAAGCCCTAAAAAGTAAATATTATCCCCATTATACAGATGAGGAAACAGTGTGGCTAAGAGAGGTTATGTGGTTAAGCAAGATCACTATTACATATGGATGATTCAGGGTTTAAAGTCTGGATCTGCCTAATTCAAAGCTTTTGCTGTCAATCATCATGTTATAATATCGTTGATATTTTATGTATTTATACATGTATATATTTAATTTTTTACAATTTTATGCTTAAATGATGAACATGATGTAGTTATTTCTCAAACACGAAGAAGTTCACAGAATGAATATATCAGCAAACAGGAAATCAGGAGCATGCTATCTTAACCCATTCTATGCTGCAATCAATTTAAGATAAAAACATTTTAGTCTATCACCATCCCACCCCCCCGCCTCTTGTTCACTAGATGTGGGTCTTCGCTATCTTGAATAGTCCAAGTTTCTTTCTTCCTTGGATTTCCACAGGCTGGCTCTTTTTCATCCACCAGTCATGGGTACAAGGGGGTCTTTCTTGAACTAAATGAGTTGCCTCTGTCCAAAATCATTCTTCACCCCATTAATTTGTTTGGCTTTCTTCACAATACTTCTCACTATCAGGAATTATCTAGTTATTAATTTGCCTGCTGTTTCTTCCCTTATATTTCTCATTGGAATATAACCTCTGTAAGGTTGTATAACTTGCCAATCTTGGTCACTGTATCCGCAGTGCAGTGCTGAGAACAGCACCTCCCACCTGGTAGGCACACAAGAAACACGTGCCACCTCACGATTCTTCCATTGGGCCTACTCTGTGCTAAATTTGGAAACCCATTAACTAAGAAGTCAGAGATACAAAAAAAAATTTTTTTTTAATATTTATTTATTTTTGAGAAAGAGAGAGAGAGACAGAGGGCAAGCAGGGGAGGGGCAGAGAGACAGGGAGACACAGAATCTGAAGCAGGCTCCAGGCCCTGAGATGTCTGCATAGAGCCCGATGCGGGGCTCAAACCCATGAACCGGGAGATCATGACCTGAGCTGAAGTTGGATGCTTAACCAACTGAGCCACCCAGGCGCCCCAAGGAGTCAGACATTTTGAGATGCCCTTGGGATTGACAGGACTGAATGACAGGTTTGCAGAGTGAGCTCTGGTGCAAGCCAAAAGCTTCCAACTTGTCTGAGATGCTTGTTTTAAGCCTTTTAAGTCACAGCTTTCAAACCAGTGTGCAGCGAGACTGGAGTAGAATGTGGGACCTCCACGCATCCGATGGTGGTTTCCTTACCTGGTTCTACATCAGAAACACATGGGAGGTTTGGAAACTACAGATTCCTGGGCCATGAATAAAAATCTCCAGAGATGCATATTTAGAACCAGCTCTTAGATGAGTTTTATCTAGTCAGTAAGACTAAAGAGAGTTACACTTTTGAGCCTTTGTGGGCACACTCAGCCCTCATTCTGCATGTTTGTGTGGTTCCCCTCACAGCGATTATATGTAAGGGAGATACCTATTTGACAGGTAACTTCTTTCAATGCTCATTCCCTGTCGGTGTTAGAGTAGGATTTCCTATGACATGAAAGGATAGTATTGAAAGGAGTATTTGACCGAGTCTAGGAGAAAGAGATGAATCTGAGAAAAGTGATAACAAAGAGCAAAATTCCTTTGGGCTTCTGAATGTATCTATTCCTTGTACCTTGTGCATTTCAGTTTTAAGATAAAAGATTTATCCTGAAATCCTAATAGCTGGGAACATTCACTATTTTGATACCAAATTTCAGGATGAAACTGATGACCATATTTAGGTACCCAAGAGGATATCAGGTGGCGTCGCACAGAAGGGAAGGTTACCTCTACGTGATGGTAAGAGAAAGGTATAGCCAGGTAGTTTCCTCTATATGATGCTGTGGCCCCCACCTACCATCCTCTCGGGTACCTGAGACACTGGTGTCCAGTATAAAAAATGCCAGCTAATGAGGCAAGCTGTCTTGTTTGCTCACATTGTCCAATTCTCCAGGTGGCTGGGCCCTTTCATCTCCACTCTCACTTGGTTTTAATAGTACTTCTAAAAAACAGCCAGGCTTTGACAAGTTCTGTTATACCTTCACGGCAAGCTTATTCTTCATCAACATAGCCCTATTTCCTGCAATCCCCTAGCTTCCCATTATTTTCTTGTCATTCCCGATGGAACACTGCTGGCAGACAGAGTACTCAACTAGGGGCCAGCACTGAAAGGCCTATCAGACTGAAAAGGCTCCAAAAATATAGAAGCGCAATACAGGTAATAAAATTATTCCTACTTGGGGGCACCTGGAAGCTCAATTGGTTAAGCCTCTGACTCATGATTTCAGCCCAGCTCATGATCTCATGGTTTATGGGTTTGAGCCCCACACCTGGCTCTGTGCTGGCAGTGCAGAATCTGCTTGAGGTTCTCTCTCTCTCTCTCTCTCTCTCTCTCTCTCTCTCTCTCCCCCCCCCCCTTATCCCCCTTATCCTCTCTTAAAATAAACTTAAAAAAATTAAAAATTTTCAAAGCATTCTATGTCCATGAAAACATCCATTCATCTGGCTAAACATTCCCCCAAAATATATATTATATCTTCAATAGATTATTCAGACAACTGCACATATTTCCATCAGCAATGCATAGAATTATGGAATTAATAAAATGAGCACATCAAAGATAATGAAATAAAACATAAAGTTTTTTTTTTTTTTTTTAATTTCACTTGGATACCCTTATCCAAGAGTAACCTGATGTGCCACAACATGATGGCTGTTTTTTCCCTATAAGCTATAGGTCTACATTTGTTTTTATACTGGAGAGGTAAGAACTCTATTAGTTTATACAGCGCAGGTATACTAAGCAGTTAAAGCTATTTGGTGACCTTCTTGGTTCTTTTCCCTAAGCGGGGTTGACTACGTGATTTTGCAAGTGGCTACTCTAACATTCTCAGTACAACTAAATGGTGGAAGAGTGACCAACATCCTGTGATGCTTCCATATTTATTACTTTTTGCTCTTCTACTACCAGGAAACACATAAATTATGCCTAAATAACCAAGCACTAAGTAATACTTCAGCAAACAATTACTGTTAAGTAATTGCCTTTTACTGTTGCTTCCCTGCCCACGATAACTCTCAGCCCACTGAAAATAAAACTTTACTGGAAATGATTCTCACACCCGAGTGGTACCAACTTCTTATCTAAGTCTTCTGAAGGGGAGTACAGCATTTTGAAGTATAAAACAGAGAATAACAAACAGAGAGGATCTGTCTTATCGCTTAAGGAAGGGAATAGCTTTTATTCTTAATATCATTTCTGGAGAGCTAGTTGTGAAGCTTTGAAATCAAAGGCTTGAAAGTTCAAGTATATATAAATATAAGTAAATATAAATATAAATATAAATATAAATATAAATATAAATATGTATGTGTAGATGCATGTGCATGTGCACACGTGTAAAACTACCCACCACAAAGGAGGAATTATTTGGAGATGAGTGGTCAGCGTAGCAGGTAAGGAGTCATTTAACAAGTTCAAGACCTTACTCACTGTATAGGACAGCAAAGTAGTGCTACAGAGAAAGTACAATAAACAACTGGGGCAGTGACAAGGACTCTTTGTAGTTAGCTGAGTAAATTCTTGTAATCTAAAAGCTGGACAATGAATCAGTCACAGGGCAAGTCTAAGAGTCCCTAAAACCAGCACACTGGTAAGTAGAGAAGATAATGGCCAGCATATTAAGGACAAACAGGCTCTTGAGGAAGTAATCTCAGGCAGAGGAGAGAGGGAGATCATCATGACCAGGGACTAAGGCCTTGCATTTCCTACCTAGAGATATGCTGGAAACTGTATTTAGAAAGGATAGATGTTCGGTACAAAAACCATGTGTCTATTCTATGTAGAATTAGGTATGCATGTCATAATTAAATTAGCGAATCAGCAAATAAGTATGTCCATATTATAATTTAATTATTTTTTCAAAGAATTCCATAGTTTCTAAGTTCACATTGGCAATTAAATTACTACATTAAAAAATGTAAACAGTAGACAGTACTGAACACACCAGGATGAGGTTCCAGTATAATTGCTATACAACTGACAGTTTGAAAAGGACTCTGACAAAACTGTCATCCTGAATAGGAGTCATATTGGCAAATATAATATAAAATATACACTTTCATGTAAAGCTACTTAAAATAGTTTTTTTTTTATTTTTTTAAAAAATTAATGTTTAGTTTTGAAATTGGGAGAGAGAGAGAGAGTGTGTGTGAGCAGAGGAGGGGCAGAGAGAGAGGGAGACACAAAATCTGAAGCAGCTCCAGGCTCTGAGCTATCAGCACAGAGCCAGATGCAGGGCTCAAACTCACAAACTGTGAGATCGTGACCTGAGCGGAAGTTGGACACTTAACTGACTGAGCCACTCAGGCGCCCTCAAAATAGTTTTGAATTAATGTTCACACTCACACATTTGGTCCTGTTTTCATGCCTATATATATATATATAAAAAAAAAAATCCATCAAAGAACATCATTGGGTCAACTTCTTACTGACACTAAACAAAAATTTTATAATGTCATATAGCATTCCAAGTTAAAGAAAACTTACACAAATTAGAATGTTTGGGGACAGAGGAGTAAGTTGTTAAAAACAGACAAACAGACAGCATTTCAAAATTGCATCAAAATCGTGATTTAGAAGTCAAGTGCTTTGAATTCTTGACTCCTTATTTTTCTTTAAGGGCCATTTAGTTCCGTCAAAAGACTGTCTTTTATCATCTGGGAAGACCTGAATTAAGTAGAGTAACTTCTTATACAAGTTTTTCCAGTTCATACTAAACTAACAGTTTATAATGTTTCTTTTAGAAAAGACGTTACTGATTCGCACAGCAATTTTCACCATCAGAGTTCCACTGTACTTTCAGCTTCATTGACTTCAACCCAATATTTTTTTCCATAATAGCCACATTTTCCCAAGACAATAACATTTGTAATGTTAAGGAAGTAACATGTCTAATTCTCAGCATGAGGGGATTAATCTACTAAACTTACTGGTTTGATTTTTGAATCTTCTGTCAGCCTCAATTTATACTTTTCCACAATTTACAATTCTGCAGAGAAAGATGTTGCATTTGGAGGTTTGTTACAGGTTAAAGACCACAAGTACCACAAGGTACCCCAAGTACCTATCTGTTTCCCCCTGTTGATAATCCAGGCTCAGGCAACCTTTCATGAATGATAAATAAGTTCAAGTACAAACCAGCCAGCTTGAATTTGTGTCATTCATTAGCAGAGTGTGTAAACTTCTGAAATCAGGCAATTACGAACATAAAAGTGAGTTTTATTATGGCATTCACTTATTGCTAAAAACTTTCATCAACTGTAAAATAAAGAAAACAAGAAAAAACAAAGAGGTCTAATCCACTCCAGATGTATACTTCAAAATAATATTTTCTCCATAGTAAATATTATTTTTCAAATGTTGAACATGCATTAAGCACTTTATAAAACACAAAATATGAATTCTTAACCAGGGCACTCAGGGTTTGATAGTAGAAAACAAAAATGAAAAGTCTCTAAATTGAATACCAATTTTCCCAATACTGAAATTTCAATAATTTAAACAAAAAATAAAGCTATGAAATTAAATACAAAATAATAATGGCACCAGGCCAGATTAATAGCAATAACTACAAACACTTTCTTTCTATTTATGATGCTGTGTTATGAAGATAAATAAACTACCTATTTGCCAGAGATAATGAGAAATATAGCCGGACAACTGAAAAGACATGACTGGAATATATTGTAGAGCCTAATAGTAACAATCCAGTACTAACTCTTCCTTATCCCCTAAATCTCATTTTATAACTACAATCCAATGGAAAGAACTAGAATAGTCTATGTTTTTAAATGATGGCATAAAAGGACTAAACATATACAACACCATAGTATGTACACAGTATGTTCTAATCTATAGAAAAATAAATTATTGACATTTATGTTTTTGTCCTAAAAATAAGTGCTCTCTCCACTGAAATTATTGTTTGATATATATTTTTGTCCTTCCTGAGTTGAATGCTTTGTTAGATTTTGTTTACTTGAAGACTTCAATTATGAAACAAGAATGTATTTGTTTTAACTGTTACCACTATTTTTCCATTTCAGCATCAATCCACATTATAACAAGATGCATAATTATTAAAAATTCATGACAACGTTATGGAATTATATAAGTCATGGTCATGGCTGTGACACTAGTGACTAATAACAATAATAAGTATGTATAATATTTACAGGATTATTTAATTACATTTTGTCATCATTCTATTCATGTGTCCAAGTTTGGTCAGACCTGGAAACTATCAGTTATGTGACGTGTATTTGTTTACATTATGTAGTTCACTATGCCTTTATTTTCATCACCAATCAAAAGTATTGGATGAACACCATGAATTGATACAACTTAAGCCACATATAAATAAATTTGATGACTCATGTACTTATTCTACATAAGCAGAATGATTAGTAAATGAATGACTGTTTTCTTTACTTTTTGAAATACTGATCCCAGGTTTTAAAACCCAATGCACTCCCTCCAGGACCCTGAAACATGAACTTTCATTACAGTAACCAGATGGGTGGGGGAGGGGTTGCAGATCTATGCCTTAGCGTTCCCATTTTGGGCTTTCCAATTGTATATTTCTGGAGTTTGTTTTTTGGTTTTTTTTTTTTTGTTTTTTTAACTATTTGATAGCTGTGGTCACAGTATTCTTTCAGTTCTGGCTTTTTGCTTTTTTCCTGGGTGTGTTATTTCATCCTTGAGAAGAGGCAGTAAAGTGTAATGAGTACACAGACTACAAAGCTAGATGTCTTGATTTCATAATCGTTCTTGTTGGTTTTTTGTTTTGTGTGTGTATTCCTCCTGATGGGCCTAAGTCAATGAACGATGGCTTCCTGGTTAATTATTATCTTATTCATTCTCCCTGAATCAGCTTTACTCTCTACTGAATGCATGAATTCTTCCAATTTGCTTTTCCCAATATGTATATCATATTCCCAAATATGTATACTTTATGTATACTTTACATATATATTCACACTTTATCCTTTTTTACTACATTTCCTTATGCTTTCACTGTCTTGCTGTGTAAACTGCCACTTGTGTTACCAGGACAAAGTATTTAATCTTTGTAGGAGGTCTCAGATGCCTCATCTACAGGGGACTTCACACTAGACCTTATTTTATATGCTTTGTTTAATTAAAGGAAGTACTATGAGGGAGAAAAAAAGCTTAGCAGGCCGTGGCCCATCTAGTGTACTAACACAATGCGAAATAGGCACGGCAGCTCTTCCAGAGGTTTTCCGCCTAAGAAATACCTTGAATGTTTTGCCAGATTTAGATAGATGATCTAAGGACCTGAACTCAACATAGCCATAAATAAAATATATGAAAAGTTGTTCTATTTTTTCCACTTTTTATCCAAATGTATGCTATCATATATTGAAAGCTCTTAAGGCTGAAATCAAATCGACTAGGTCTCATGCTCTACAATTTCCATTTTCTTAGAGTGGAAATAACTCCAAATGGCTTGAGTGATATTACCAATCTTTCAGCAAATAGCAGCACCATGGTCAGTTTCCAGTTAGTCTCATTTTCTGTTGTAGCAAAGCTCATTTACAAAACCACTCTGTTCCATGGCTGTGTAATTGCAGTAATGTTTTAAAAGCTGAAAGTGACATAGTAAATAGAAGAAATGTAAGGTATTTCGCCAAATGGATTAAAAAACAAAATAAAACAAAACAACTCTTCGTAGATTTCTGGAAAACTCAGTTAAGAAAAACCTTCTAAGTGGGGAATAAGTGAGTCATTTCTTCTTATTAGGATACTCCTCAAATTTGGGCAATTTGAAAGATTATTTTGCTTCTAATATTTTAAAAACTCAAGGAAAGCAAGCTTCTGATATTTAATTCTAAAGTCCATATATCCATCATTAATTTGGCAATTACAGGCAGTGGGGTTATCAGTAAAGGGCTTTTTACCTAGCACTGACTTTCAGGTAGGCAGTTCTATTTATGCCTACTATGAAGCGAACAAACCTAGCAAGTGCTATTCCTAAACGACAATACTTAAATTACTTAATAGAAATAAGGATTAAATTTCTTTGGTAAAAATATATAAGCTTACTTGTAACCAGTGGCATATTTGGAAATGGAATTTCTAATTCTTAACTGGCCAATTGTTAAAAATGTATGAGCAACCCAGACATGTTAGAACACATTCATTGAAAATTAGTTAAGAACACAATCTCTGGAAAATAATTCTGACAAAGGCAATAAGTCTATTTCTTAATTCTGCCTCGTTTTCCTTAATCTACCAATCCCTCATCTATCTTTCACTCAGATATTCTAGAATTATTAATTCAGTTAAATACCTGAAAAAAATAAACCACTAAAATGTGAAATATTTACTACACATACTATTTTAAAAGGATGAATAAATGTCACCAAAGACGGATGACTTCTTATTTGTGCTAGAGTATACTGGGACAATAAAGAAGCGAAAGGCATGAAATATGGTCTCCAGAACTTTAGAGCATACTTGAGAAAATGTACACATACAAAATGGTATTGAAATGGCATCCAAGTATTTCCCTCTCCATTCTAAAACTTCTGAACATTCTCTAGTCAAGAAATACGGGCTTAAGAGTTAGTTCCCCCATAAACATTTATTTATCATTGCCTCTTTGCCATCTGTCAAACTTCTTAAGAGAAGCAGGAGTGTATATAGTTTTTTCTCTAAATAAGTGTCAAGATGAAAATACACATAGTTTTTTAACATTTTTATGTTGAGATTTAAAATTACATTAAGAAAGTATGAGATTGGTTTGTTTATCCAAAGGAGGTATCAATTTAAACATTATAAATCTTGTGCTAATTAATTTCAAGTTTCTATATCAGAACTAACATCCATTAAGTTGAAGATTCCTCTTATGGAGCTGATTATATTTCACCGTGATACAAATCATCAATTTTATTGATCTTTAGGAATACAAACTGGGGTCGCAGTCTTACATTGACTTAAATCACAGCATTCATAATATCTCTGTATATTTTTTATCTTTATATATGTTGTGCTTGTCACCAATGTGAGAATGAATCATGTCTTACATTTGTGCTTTCTTCACCATTTGACAAACATCTAATTAAATTATGCAAAACTCATGTTTGCTTAACATGTTGTATATGGCATATAAACTGAGGGGGTCCTGGCAAACCAATGCAGGCTTTTGGAAAACGTAAAACCACTGCTGTTAACTCGTCATAACTTGTGATTCATTAGTAATCATAATTTCAAATTTAGTCTTATTTTTATCGACTAAAAATGATGAATGTTTGTTATATATTTGAATTGCTAAAAAGATCAATCAAGATTATCAGTCAACTCTTTCTCTTTCCCTTGACAAAATAGAAAAAATTAAAAAGTGAAAAATTTTCATAATGTTGTGAGTTATTAAACTGATTTTTACTAGGGAAAAGTTTGTTTTATAAAATCACATAATTTTAAGTTATACTTCCTTATAAACCTACTTTACTAAATTTCCAGAACTGTTTCCATCATCTACATTCACTATTTAAGGTACTTTAAACAAAAATTTTAAGTGTTCTTAATACATATGGGGCTGTTTTTTTGTTGTTTTTTTTTTTTAAACACTGTGTCTCTTTGTTGTTAGTCATGTCGCACATTGAACTGTTTTTCAAAAGAACACTTGACTTCTTCTGTGGTGTTTTGGTACTTTATAAGAGAGTTCACATGTCAGAGTGGACAAATGGTCTAAAATCCCAAATAATAGCTAACTACATAAACTAGGATATTTTATTCAGTCTTAATTACCAGGTAGTTATGAAATACCTCCCACATGATAGATGTTACAGAAAATTAAAAAATAGTCGCTTTCAATAATGGGAAGACAAGTTTATAGACGTATGAAATAATTCAAGAATAATATGTACTTTCCATAGTAAAGGAATATAAATACAAGTAATTCCCTTAAGAAACATAGAGCTTCCTTGGGATGTAAGACGAACACAGATGAATAAGGACCAGGTAGGTCTTCCAACTGCTTAACTGCTACTGATCTGACCTGTCAGCAGTAAGAAAACACTGATCCGTGACCATGATCTTCACTCTGTGGCTTCTAGACTTGTGAAATATAGATGGCTAAAATAGTTCCGGAGGGGCCCAGTCTAGAGGCTCCTTAACACTTCGAATGTCTCAGAACTAGAGACAGGATAAAATCAACTCTACTCTCTCTGACCTACAGATGTTACCTGGGAAGTAGTAAGACGCCAAACACATAAGGCGTGCAATGTGTGCTGGGGCCAGCATGGCAAGTACGGCTCTTTCCTTCTGTTTCATGAGTAAGTAATTTTCCTCTCTGCACTGCTAAGTCATCCTGACCACTTTTGACCTTTCCCTTGCTAACAGTAAGAGCAAGCAAAGGCCATTGTGGCTGAGGTCACGCACTGGCTTCAAATGTGTTCTGCAGAGCTAAAAGGGTACATGAGGAGTGCTAAGGGTCATTATCACAATAAGAACAATAAGGCCTGCACTTAGCATTTTTCATACCTTGGACTTCGTTCCATGTAAGGTTTCTTTGTGTGGGGGGGTAGGTGTTGTGTTGGGGAGGCAGGTGGAGTGCTAGATTCTACTGCTTAAAATTTCTTTATAAATATTACTGGTATAGACAGAAGTCTTACAGAAAATCAAAAATTTGGAAATGAAGTTTAGTTGACATTATCAAAGAAGACTTAACCAAAGGGAAGTGACTTGTAGTATTTGTAAAAATTTGTAATGAATTAAGTAAGAATAAGAGGAAAGGATTTTTAGCTACGAAGATACAAATGAACCAGAGTAAGTGGACTGCAGAAAGAAAAATTGTATTGATCAGAGGGTATATGTGAAACAGAGGAGATAGATTAGATTAGAAAGGTGACAGTAGATAATGAAGGGCCTTGGATTCCAGTACGTGATTTTTTGTTTGTTTGTTTGTTTTTTCTTTCCAGCATGTGATGTTTTAAAGAAAAGGAGAACAATCCCATTAATTTAAGCAGATAAATCTGGAAACTCTAGGGAGGATGCAATGGTGTAGAAAAACTGAAAGCCACGTTGTTTTCAATAAGAGGTTCACAGCAATAATTAAGTCACAAGACAATGAGGTCTGATATTACAATGGTGGTGGTGTGACAATATCAAAGAGGACAAATAGAATTTTTTATATTTCTATATGACCATTAAAAACTATATAATAAATGAAGTTATTCATGTATGCCCTGATTCAATAAATAATAAATGCCAAAAACATTCCTACAATATCTCGTTGTGTTAAACCCTAAGAATGTAAAAGAACTTAAACGTAACTAATGCTCTCATGAAGTAAGCATGTAATGAAGGACAATGAACTAAAGCAACAGTCCTAGAGCACAAGCTGTAAAGGCAGAGATTTTTTCCTTCTTTGTTCACTGTGGTATCCCCAGTACCTAGGATAGTGCCTGGCACTTAGGGAATCCTCAAAAAATATTCACTGAATGAATGAATGAATGAATGAACGAACAATGAAATGGGCATAGTAAACTTGGTGAAGTTTCCTGGAGGATGTGGTACTTAAGCTGAAATTGGAATAATTAAGAGGAGTTAGTTACAGAATGCTGGGGCACAGGGACAGGGACTATGGCTCACAGCAGAAGAAGAGCTCAGGACATATTTTAGGAAGTGAAAGCAGATCTATGGATTTGGACTCTAGGTAAGCCATGAAAAGAGATGAAGCTATCAAGATTACCACGGACCAGTGAACAAGGGTGTTTTCATCCAAGTTAGGAAGTTTGAACTTCATCCAAAGAGGAGCCATTAAAGGAATCTGGGCAGGAGAAAGATTGTATTTTACCTCTAGTAAAGTTACTCGACTTCTCTAAGCTTCAAATTCCTAACGTGTAAATAAGGACAGTAGCAGCTATCATACCCAGCAGTTGTGAAGATTAAATCTGATAATGTAATGACTGGAACAGGTTAGTAACTCAACATTAGGTAATTTCCTTATCTTTACAATACCAGAGCTCTCGTCAACTCCACTTATTGGACCTGCCCTCCCCTTAATAAGTGTTTTACAACAACGTTTCAAAGTTAAAATATCACTGGCTTCAATCTCAATAAGGAGTTTTGTATATCTTACACTAATAATTTGCTTTCTTTCATTTAATGCTAGGTCAAGGGTAATACTCCCAATTTTACACCTATAGATGCAAAGTGCAAGCAAGGTGACATTGCTTTCTTATTCACCTCATTACACAACGTGACTGAATCAGAACAAAATAACTGAAGAATATTCACATTAGAAATTACACATGAATAGATTATATAGAAATTACAATTTTTATGTTCAGTAGCACATTTTTATTACCACACTTTTAAATCCCATCATTTATAAAGTCCCTTAACTGATATTCATTGTTAAAGTAACTTAACATTTACAGGTTTCTGAATTATTAACTGATGCACACAATGCTTTCCACCATTTGTAAATATAATGTATTTAAAATGAAGCAAAGAGTTTTGAGTGTTTTAAAATACAGAGAATCAGAATTCATCAAAGCCTCCAAGATAACAATGAGGTGGAAATGCTTGTTTGCATACAGGTGAGAAAGTAGAAGATAAGGTAGAACCTTAAGCCACATGAAGGATCTCCTCCCAACACCTCTGAAAATCCTGTAATCCACAAATGTGATTAAGCATATTATTTCCCCCATGAAATGCAGTAAAGCGTGAGCACTGGTTTCCGGCACAAGTGGATCTGGGCTTATACAAAGCCTCCCTAACTCTCACTCTCTTATCAGCTGCTCTGCGAACTTCTTGGTCTTGTTTTCTCTACTGCAGTTAGACTTACTCCAAGCACCCTCCAAATCAGGTCCTGCCAGCATGCTGATTTAAGAGGTGGATTCACCAAGTCCAGCCAAACTGAGCCATGGAATAACTGCCCCCTGAATTTCCCCTGCTCACTCAAGACTCAATCACTGTGTCCAGGGAACAGTGCACGCCTATTGGCCAGTCCTGAGTCATGTGCCCACCCCGACTTGCCATCGGGAGAAGGTGAAGTCTGTCATATAAAAGGAATGGGGAGGGGCGCCTGGGTGGCTCAGTCGGTTAAGCGTCCGACTTCAGCTCAGGCCAGGATCTCACGGTCCGTGAGTTCGAGCCCCGCGTCAGGCTCTGGGCTGATGGCTCGGAGCCTGGAGCCTCTTTCGGATTCTGTGTCTCCCTCTCTCTCTGCCCTTCCCCCGTTCATGCTGTCTCTCTCTGTCTCAAAAATAAATAAACGTTAAAAATTTAAATAAATAAATAAATAAATAAATAAAATGAATGGGGATGATAAAAGTATTCTAGGAAAATTCAAAAAGGGATTTTGTCTTTCAAAAAAAAAAAGTTGAAATTCTTGTACTTCAGTTTACCTTAAAGATCATTTCAGTAGCCTTTACTAGTTTTAAGTCCTTATTTGAGCAATGTTGGCAAGACCTTAACAACTCACTGCAACAGTTTCAGTTTAATATTTACTTTATCTTGTATCTGCACAGGGTTTGTGATGAATTCATTTATATTACAGACCTAAATCCCTGAAGAAGTTGATGTCCCACTAAGTTTATCTAAAGCCTTTCTTTCTCGTTATAGTCATTGCCCCATCACTTCTCACTGCCAATGGAATTGGCTATCTTTTTATGGACTTCTTTTTTTCACAGAAAAATATACACACATAGCACACACACACACACACACACACACACACACACAGGTGAACATACATGCAGTACTTAAAAAAAAAGAAAAAAGCCAAAATGAAATTCAGACACAGAAGGATCTGCTAGCCCAGTGCACGAGCTAAATTAAACGTGTAATGAACCACTGTGAAAGGTCAAGGCTTAGAATGTAAAAAATTGTGGATGCCAAGACTCTACTCTTCTACTGTATCCTGTGATGTCTAAAATATGGTGAAAACATTTTAAGTACCATGACTCATGTCTCTGAAGATGGCAGCAGTTTTCATACAAAGATCAAGTGTTGGAAAGGCATGGAAAACTGGAAACGAAGCAACTATATAAAAACCCACTTAGGGGATGATCTAATCTTCGTTGATTCCAATTCCTGTAAGGATTAGAAAATTCTACGTTAAGCACACTTTCCATATTTCTCTTTCCACAGTTGTCATTAATATGGTATTTACAAAAGACTTTTTGACTAAAACACAACAGAGATGAGTTTCTTAGTACTTCGGCCATATTGATTCTCACTTTCAGTCCAAATCTTCTATGTGGGAAATCAAGACTGGTTACTCTGGAAATATTGACGGTACAAACACGTGGATGAGCCTAATAAACCTCTATGTATGATGTAGCTTTTATTTATAGTATCTTTAAACACTTTATAGATCTAACAAACTCCTACTTAGCCACCAGTACAGTTCTCAAGAGCAGACAATGTATAATATAGAGCAAGCTCTTAGTTGTGTTCCATTCAGAAAATAAAAACATTCTCTTCCCTAGGAGACTTCAAACACATCTTACATAAGCAAAATCCATCTATGTTGGAAATTGGCCATGCAATCAAAATCTACAATGCCTCTTCCACGAAGGCTGTTAAAGCTATATGAATACTTCAGGCTCGTCAAGACACTACTTACACCACGCTTGAGGAGAGGCACTTCCAAAAGTGAACAGGATCCTCAATACCAATTTGGGGTTGATATCTTAGTATATGTGCTGCCGAAGAGAGCACTGGGTTTATATCTTAGTAACTTGCTCAATATTGTAGGTCCTCTAGGATTTGGGTCTAGATTTGCCTCCCCAGGGACCTGAAATCTTGTTCTCCCTTATCGTAGCCCAGAGGCTCGGTTTGGGCTATATTACTTATTCAAAGAAACCTCTAATGCCGATTCATTCATTAAACTTCATAATATCACCTGTTCTTAGATCTGTCCCAGGCCCCTAATGTTGAACTCTGCTTGCTTCTGGATACCTAGTTCCTCTGTTTTGAACTTCTCTGTTACCAGATATTATGAGTTGAATTGTGTCCCCCCAAAAGATAGATTGAAATATTAGCCCTTGGTACCTCTGAATGTAACTTTATTTGGAAATAGGATCTCTCTGCAGATGTAATCAGGTTAACATGAGATCATACTCCATTAGGGGGGGCCTAATCCTACACCAGTGTAACTGGTGTCCTTATACGAAGAGAAAAATTTAGACCCAGAGACACAGAGGCCATATAAAGACAGAGGCAGAGACTGGAGTCATGCTGCCACAAGCCAAGGAAGGCCTGGGGATACCGCAAGCTGGAAGAGGCAGGGAAAGATCTCCCCTAGAGGCTTCAGAACAAACAGGGACCTGCCAACATCCTGATTTCAGACTTCTAGCCTCCAGAACTATGAGACAATAAATTTCTGTTGTTTTAAGCAGTTCAGTTAGTGGAACTTTGTTATGGCAGCCCCAGGAAACTAATATTCTAGATTTATTGCTCAATTATTTGAGTTCTACTGACTGACACACACACACGCACGTGCCCATGCACATACATTACTGTTTTGAGTTATTAAAATATGCCGAGCAGTGTCTCTAAGCATTTTAAAATACTTGTGTTCAATTAATCCTGAAGTAAACATAGGAGGTAGGTACTCTTGCACATCCTCATTTTCCAGATGGGGTCTTGAGGCAGCTTAAAAGTCACTCAAGCCGGTCAGTGGCAAAGTTGAAATTCAAACCCAGGCCGTCTCACTGTGGGGCCCATGCTACTCAGGACGCCTGTTCATGTCAGCCACCGCATCTCTGCCACGTGAATGGGCCTTCCTGCCACCATGACATGAGTCTTCATGGGGAACCATCCTCCACATGCACATGTCTGGGCTGCAACTGTTTCCGAATTGTCCTTCCCCAGTAAGAGTGAGGATATATGCCCCGAGACATGACATGAGAATCTTTCTCAACAAATCAAATGTGGGGAGCCGGGGTTCCTGATCATTACCTTGGAAAGTAATCCCAGAAGTTTCAGTTGACTGCAGATTCAACGTGTGCATGTCTGTGCTCAAACTCCTAATGCAGTGGCTCATTCTGAACTCCATATTTTTAATCACACAACGACAAAACACAGTGCCGGAAAGGAATACACTAAACATTATTTTGGACCTTGAAAACATGTTTTAGAAGAAACACAGGGGCTACTCGGTCCAGGAAAAAAAAAAAAAAAAGGCAACATAATAACTGTTCTCAAGTATTTGAAAGGCTTTTACAGATGAAACATTAGGCTTGTTTTCTCTGCATTTTGGGAAGGTAGAATAAAGGCAAATGAGTGAAAGTTAAAAGGGAGCCTATTTGTCCATTTATAAAAAGAAAAAAGAATCATAGCTAACAAGAGAACAGGTCAGAATGGAAGGGCTAATACTGCAGTGTAATGAGCTCACCTACACAGGATATATTTACATGAGGTGTGAGGCGTCCTGTTGCTATTGTTATTCCTTCATATCCCGGTGTCCTCCCTTCATTTTCTTCTCTTTGATTAAGGATTCTCTTCACTCGGAGACACTTATTTTGGGTAAACAGCTTGAACCCTGCTTCAAATGGCAGCTACCACCAACCAGCTATTAATTTCCTAAGATACTGACTAGTCTCTTCAGTGTTCTCTCTATAAAACTGAAATAACAATATGTCACTTAACAGGACAGAGGATTAAAAGCATATTGAATTGTGGCTGTCATTACCATAGTCAATGACCTTAAGCTGGTCACAAGCTACACTAATATTTGAAGTATTACTAAATTAAAAATAAGTAAATAAATATTACTAAATTAAACAATTAAATAATGAACTGTTTTCTTACCACTTACAACCTTCATTTTATACTTTGTAAGAGAAATTTTGAATAATATATTTCTACACCTTCCTCTCACTGAGCTGGACTCATTAGAATCCTTTCTCAAACCAGCACCATTGGTGGCTTTTCCACTAAATATCTCTACTTATGCTATCAGAAGTGTTCACGATGCGCTGTTTTTTATTTATATTTATTTATTTATTTTTTAACGTTTATTTATTTTTGAGACAGAGAGAGACAGAGCATGAACGGGGGAGGGTCAGAGAGAGAGGGAGACACAGAATCGGAAGCAGGCTCCAGGCTCTGAGCCATCAGCCCAGAGCCCGACGCGGGGCTCGAACTCATGGACTGCGAGATCATGACCTGAGCTGAAGTCGGACGCTTAACTGACTGAGCCACCCAGGCGCCCCACGATGCACTGTTATTTAAAGGAATGTTCCAGTATTATAACCAGGATTTTGTTGCTGAACTTTCTTGTTGGCTGTATGATAGGCAGTCCTCTGCTTTTACGTCGGTAAGAAAATGTACTGGGCCTCATCAGCTTACCGAAATCTTAATTTCTCAGGTCCTGTAAAGCCCAAGGCTTTTGTTTAGTGTGAAAATAGGTAATTGCAGACAGTTGTCCAATAATGAATCTTTTCTTCTCTATATTAAATGTGTATGTACCTCGCTGCCATGTTTCTCTGCCTTTCTATACAATAACATTTAGTTTCAATGTCAAGTAATATTTTTGAAGACACTGTAAACAGCACTTAAACTTAACAATGCAGTTCTAGCAACGCGCATAACTCAGACAAGACAAGCAGCTGTACCTGAGCTAGTGCACGAGCAGACAATGACCCCTCTATCATGGCTGTTGTTTGACCAACAGTGAGTCTAAGACCCAGGCAAACGTCAGAGAGGTGGAAATATGAAAAGAGTCCATTTTAGAATTGGTGAAATAGGATGTTGCTTGATGATTATATTGTAGCTTTCCTCACATGTAAGGAAGTGTCTGTCTTAATAGGTGCCCCTGTGTTTAATTGAAAAAGGGGTTCCTTACTGGAATAAGTGTTGGCAGGCATATTATATTACAAAGGGGATTTTCCAGCATTGTCTAGAATAGAGGACTGCTAAATGACTTTTAGAACCTATGATTATTTCATCCCAAAGCAATTAAAAAGGCAAGATGGGGAAGGGACGGGTGATCTGAATGAAATCATGCCTTGAAATGCAACCGAAAGAACAAAGTAAAAATGAGGAATCACAAGGCTGGCCGTCGGCAGGTGCCCAGCTGGTGTGAGAAGGCACAGAAACATGTCTGTGCCATACCTCTCGGGTATGGCTTTGGGAGTCCTGTCATTTCCACAGCGCACTGTGGACCACCTCACTGTCACACTGCCTCCCCCACCCACCCAAACCAAAGGCGAGGGGCTTCTGAGCAAGGGAAGCTGAAGCCCTCTGGGAGAGCTGAGCCACCACCGTCCCCGGTTTAGGTACCTGCCTATGTGCTATTTTTTTTTTTTTTCTTTTCCCTGTTGCTGATCTTATTCTTTTCGGAGGCTCATCATCCCACATTAGTTTTAATTAGTCGATGCAGCGCTACCTGCCCACCCCCCCCCACCTCTTCTTCTAATCTAAATGTGTCATGAGAACAAGAGCAATTTACTACTCTCCACGGGCTGAGAATAGGCATGTATAAATTTGGGAAGCTCATTATAACTCACAGCTGTCAGTCCTCAAAGAAAAAAAAATACCTCCCACAAAACAAAACAAATAAAAAACTCAAACCAGCAAGGGCTCTGTCTTCCTCATTCTGTGTTACATAAAACACTTCATGAATAAATGAGCAATTGTACTTCCACTTCTGTGAAGCTGAGATCTTACTAATCTTAAAACGTTGCTTTTACCATGCCACTTCTCTGGGCAGAAATCATCGCTGGTTGCCTTTTGCCTAAAAAAAAAAAATCCCAACTTCCTATCATGACCCCCCCCCCCCCCCATATCCTTTCCTCTCATGACAGTCTGGTTCCATCCCACCTCTCTGGCTTCATCTCCAGCCAATCCCTTTGAGAAGCATTGGTGCGGTGGTTGGGTGCGTGGGCCCGGTGTTTATCTGACTTGATTCACATCTTGGCTTTACTGCCACTGATTGCATAATTTTTGCACAACTGACTGCACCTCAAGAAACTAAACAGGGAGAAGACATCTACTCATTGGCTTACTGAGTGACATCACCCAGTCGTCACACACACCATCTGACATATAGTTAGTGTATACAAATGTAGCCATTGCCATAACAAAAGCATTCCACTTTGCACTCTCACTTGTTAAAATCTTTTTCTGCCTGCTCTTTTTACAACTCATTCTATACTAGTAATAAATACATACGTAACTTTTATGTATTTACATATAAGGTTACATATCCAACTTTATACAGAGTTATAAGGTTACCTATGCAAAAGGTTACATATATATATATATATATATATATATATATATATATATATATATGGCTGCAAATGTAACCATACAGGTTAGTCATTTCATATTATAAATAATATGACATGAAAACTGAAATGAAGTGAAAGGATATGCATGATGTGAAATGATATGAATATCTGACATATGAAAAACACTTTTTAATGTTTATTTATTATGTTTGAGAGAGAGAGACAGAAAGAGAGAGAGAGAGAAAGAGCATGAGAGGGGAAGGGGCAGAGAGAGAAGCAGAATCCGAAGCAGGCTCCAGACTCTGAGCTGTCAGCACAGAGCCTGACACAGGGCTCAGACTCACCAACCATGAGATCATGACCTGAGACCAAGTCTGATGCCCCACCAACTCAGCCATCCAGGTGCCCCATGGAAAACATTTTTAAAGAAAGCTTTTCACAGTCTAAGTATTATGTAAAGGTGGAAAGTGAGTCTTTGATTTAGATGGTCTGTTAAAGGAGATTTAACTGGTTAGTGACAGGACTCCTAATTCCTAGTAAAGCAGTGTTCACACATCCCAAATCTGATTAGGCAATTAGAGGACAAAGACATCCTTTCTGTGTTCCCTACAGTATCCAATATCATGCCTTGTGTTTGCTCATTGTGGGAGCTCAGTAATATTTTGCTGAATCCCTACAAAGAATATGGCAAATGTGTAAACAGTGCTTTAGGTATAAACCAAGAAATAGTGAACCGAATCAAGTCCTGACATTTTTACACAGAAATGGAATAGATTCTTTACCCAAAGCAGAGTTTTGGTTTTTGGTTTGTTTTTGTCCTATAACTACTGAACAAATAAAAGGCTTTGAGAAACTTCATTCTGTTTTCTGCTGGTTTTGATTTGAAAATTTGTTTCAACAACTCCTACTACTGGTAAAGATAACTAATGTACATAGGAAAATACTATTAATTCTTTAAAGTATTTAAAATTTCGTTTTCTTGTATGGTATGTTTAAGCCTCCAAGCAGCATGACATTATTGTATAAGTCTAGGTTTTTGTCACAAATTATGTCTCTTGCATTACTTTTCCAGTGGATTTTGCACAGTACTTTCACATTTTACTAACATAGTTTTTTTGACTAGAGGTAGATGGTTGGAGGAAGAATTCCCCATTGTAAGCTATTTATTTGCAGGGCAGTTTTTACAAAGTAACTGATCATTAGCCAAACCTCATTTTATAGCAGTTTGCTGAAGGAGATTACTTATAATAAATGTTCATTTGTCTTCAGCAAAGTAGAACTCATGCTATATTTCTGTTTGCAACTTACTTTTCAAATTAACTTGCACTTCAGGGTACGCCCATGCTGAGTTCCAGTGGCAGAGTTCAGCACTAATGACTTAATAATATTCTCATTTTGCAAAATATTACCCGTTTCAGACGTAGATCTCAGCAGACAAATGCATGCCCGTGCAGATGCCTGGTCACATTAATGACAGATGTGTGTTGGCAGACTGGAACAGCTCTCCTCAGAGGTACTTAGAACATGAACCATGCACTATTAGATACCGAGGATACTTCCCTTGTCCCTCTTCTTCCCCTTTTCAGTATAGTCTTCTCTGGATAAGATGCGTTAAGGATGAGATTCCAAATAATGTGAAGAAAAAATATGCTATACCTTGTATTCTCATCTGGGAAGAAAAGAATTCAAGTTGCCATTTTCTTTAAAGTCACTTTCAGTAAAAGCCAAGTGAATCTGTGAGCAGCACACAAATACTGTATTATAGACACAGTGAAATGATGCCAACGTCATCACATAGATGCCCCGCAGTTTCTAAAGTATTCCAATTAAACGTACGTAGCCCTGGAGTTAGGGGTCCGGTTATCTCTCTAAGCAGAAGCACACATTTCTTTACAACATATGATCAAATTTAATAGAAACAATATTACCTGTTTCTAGCATTCTATGCGTATGAAGTAAATAAAAGTGGGTAGATTTACAGAGCTGAGCTTAAGCTATCTGAGACATCATTCCCTAGGAGAACATTTTCCTGAAATACTCAGCAATTTTGATTTGGCACTCATGACCAGAAAAGAGGCTACGACATCATGGGGACAGAAATAATACAATCTCAAGATGTCATAACACCAATATTTCACTTCTCGGCTCAAAAACCCTGTGGCATGCTATTTGCATTGCATGAAAGCCAAGGCCCTAAAAGTTCTGGTCCCCCAGCTCCTTCTTTAACCTCGGCCTCCCCTTCTCCTGGGTACTTACTTGGTTTCAACTACACTGGCCTTTCTTTCCTAAGGACATCAGGCCAACCCGCTCCTCAGGGCCTTCACACTTGCTGTTCCTCTCCCTGGAGAATGTCTTAACACGTGCTCTTCCCTTCTCTCACTTCATTCAGCACCCGTTGACATGCCATCACCTCTGAAAGACCTTTCCTGATTCTCCATCTCACATGCCCTTCTGGACATGTTTCATCCTTTCTCCTTCTTCAGGCTTTATAGCACTTAATGGATTTTTTACTCCCAAGTATCAGTTTGTTTGTCTCCTCCACTAGAACAGAGACTTTGTTTTGCTAATTCCCATACCTCAACATACTGCTTAGTGACTAGCTCAGAACATTTATTGAATAAATGAATGAATGAATTTAGAGGATGATTGACACGTGGACTAAATATGCAGTGATTGCACTAAGCAGTAAATATAACTTTATAGATTTCACTGATTGGTGGCACAATGATACTTAACATTAACATGCCAGTGGAATTTAATATGAAATTGTTAAGTGTCAATCATTTTAGATCATTGGGGGTTCCCAAAGTAAACATAAAAACAAACAACCCCACCAAAACACAGAATTTATTGTAGTTGACTGTAAGTTATCTGGTCAAGTAAAGAAGGTACTCATCAAAAAAAAAAAAAAAAAAAAAAAAAAAAATCAGCCTAGAAGAAAAATATACCTGAAATGAGAGGCTTCAACTACCTGAATAGCTTTGTAAGCATGGATTGGCCTAGAAACAAAGCATTAGAAAATACTAAATTTGACATGCTGTAAATTTCACCCCAGAGAGCTTGAGGAAAAAGTTATGGTAACCATTTTACTCTATACTGGATTTTGACATACAATGAGGAGTTGGTTAGTGAACTGGAAGTGACAGGAAAATAGTGATGTCATCTAAACACTCAAGAAGTAAGAAAGGAGAAAGCTAAGCATAGTCCAAACACACATGACAGACTTTCAGAATGGATAATGATAATGATACCTATTGCTCCCTGAGCATCCATTCTGAGGCTGGCCTTGCACAATCAGCCTACATTCATAACCTCCATTAACTTCAAGCCCCTTAGCCACTACCCACTCTACCTTTTAAAACCGAAGTTAACACCTTTAAGAAAAACTTTCAGGGGAGCCTGGGTGGCTCAGTCCGTTAAGCAACCGACTTCAGCTCAGGTCATGATCTCACAGTTCATGAGTTCAAGCCTCGCATCGGGCTCTGTGCTGACAGCTCAGAGCCTGGAGCCTGCTTCAGATTCTGTGTCTCCATCTTTCTGTGCCCCTCCCCCACTCACGGTCTGTCTCTCTCTCAAAAATAAATAAATGTTTTTAAAAATTTTTAAAAAAGAAAAACTTTCATAATACATTCAGGTAAGCAAATTTACGTTAGAAATAAACCTAGAAATCTGCCTACAAAATCCAATTTTCCACAGAAAGGCAGCTAGGGAGTACCTTACTAATACCTAATGATCAGGGTGGCCACACTACACAGCTGGGGAGGTATGGCATCCCCTGGAGCTTGGCTGTGGGAGATGTCTTTGATAACGTGCCTTGGCCCCACTACTTGATCTGGTTATAATAGTTTACTTTGCCTCTGTTCCCTTCTCTTTCCCAGCCACCCCTTCTGGATGTTTCTATACCATCTCCTGCTTTCTTGGCCACCTTTTAAGTCTTCACTCTCAGAACAAGATTCAATTTCTACCTCACAAGTGAAGAGAGAAAGCCAGCAGGGAAACACATTCTCTGTTTTCTGACTCTTTCCTTCCTCACCCATACTGTTTGCTTTCCCTCTGGACTTAGGTCTTTCTTTCTACCTTAACCTAATTAGTCTCCCATGTTTCCATGCTTAATTTCTCAAGGATCAATGTCCATCAATTATTTACTCTGTCTCTTTTATTTCTGACTTCTCTTTTTCCACTGGCTTCTTTTGCTCTCTATAGAAACTCTTGAGTCTCTTTGATGGTCAAAAGCTTTTCCTTGTCCCTATAATCCTCTCATCCTACTGTCGTACATTTTTCTCCTCAGTCGAGCTAACTGACTTAGTCTATGTGTTCCCTTCCTCCAGCCCTAATCCCTCTCAGTGTACTGTAACAGGAATGTCCTTGTCCCCAGCCACTCTATCCCATTTCTATGGACAGAGAGCACCAGTTATTTCCCAACTGTCAAACCCAACAGATTTTCTTTTCCTTCTCTCCTCAAATTCCAGTAGTGGCATCTTTCTTAGCTTTTGCCTTAGTCTGTTCTGCCTGCTGTAACAGAACACTGAAGACTGGGTGACCTGCAAATAACACAGACTTAGTTTTCACAGTTCTGAAGGCTGGGAAATCGAAGATCAAGACACTTTGCAGATTCAAGTCACTAACAGATTTGGTGTCTGGTGAGGGTCCATATCCTGGCTCATCTGTTCCTCACATGGGAGAAGGGACCAGAGTCTTCTGACATCTCTTTTATAAGGGCACTATTCCCACTCATGAGGGCCCCATCCTCACGACCTAATGACCTCCCAAAGGCTTCACCTGCAAAAACCATGGAGAAATGGTTTCTCCACAATGGAGAAATGTCAACATATGAATTTTAGGGTCAGGGGAAGTGGACATAAACATTCAGTTTATAGTAGTTTTCTACTTATTTTTCTAGCCATAGCTTTTCTTCTTTTGATTATTCCTTAAATGTAGGCGTTATCCTCAACTTTGTTTTTATCCCCCTACTAACTTTCCCTTCGTAATCTATCCATTTTCATGATCTTACCACTGCCTATATACTAATAATTCCAGAGTAGTAGTTCTAAACCAGATCTCTCAGCTGACTTCTTGAGAAACATATACACAGCAGCTAAACTGGGTAACGCTGCTTGGATATCACAGATGTTCTCTAAAATGAATCCATTGTCTTCTCATACAAAGTAATGCACTGTTTTCTACACATATATTCTATCTTGGATGGGGCATCACTGTCTACCCAAGAACATAAACCAGAAAACTGAAAAACATCCTAGATTTCTCTTTCTACCATCACCTCTTTCTTCAGACACCAACTCTTAAATATTCAATTAAATCCCATCCTCTCGACCTTCACTTCATGTACCACTGCCTCTGTCTTGATTCAGGCCCTTGTGTAGACCATTATCATGTCAGTTTAGTTGGGACTTCTGCCTTCAGCCTCACACCCTAGTAAAGAGGGATGCCCAAGTGAATAAAGAGAATAGTAACACACACCATATTTAAGCATTTTCCTTCCTAAATACCCTTTGGAGTGTCTGTACATGATGCAGTTTAATCTACTTCTCCCTAGTGTATGAGACTTCCCACTGCCAAACTCTCCAACCTCGTTCCTGGCATCTGCCCACAGCCTTAATAGTTTTCCAAACATACCAAGCTAAGACATCTCTCTGCTCCTTGGATCTCATTATTCCTTGCCTGGAATGCCCTCTCCATCGACCCCTTATGTACCCAGTAAGCTCCTATTTGCCTTTCAATACCTAGGTCAGAAGTTACTGCCTCCTGACCTGTATCCATTAAGTAACTCACTGTGCATCCTCTATCGTCTGCAAATAGTTTTTATTTTACACTTACCGTATGCTTCATAATAGAGTTATTTTAATGTCTGGCTCCTCCAGTAGATTATGACATTATTAAGGGCATAGACTATATGTTTATCAACTCTGTGCCTATCCTAGAAATGTAAATTCTCAATAAATATTTTTCAATTAAACAGAAGAATGGATATATTTTTAGTCCACTTTAGTCTACTTCTAGATAGTCCCCAGGGTTGACTATTCATGCTTAAGGAAAGCTTTTTCACAGTATATCCTATGCCATATCTCTCTGAACAACAGGAATTGTATGCAGGGTCCTCGGCTATGGGCAGCATTTTCTAAAACTGATCACAAACCAAGGTGACAAATAAACTACATCAAAAACCATTAAAAATGCACATTTATACAAATAAAAATTTTATAGATACTTCCTCTTATTTTTGTATGATAAACTCCAACATTTGCTTTCTTATTCCAGTCGTTGGCATTAAATTACAAAAATACTGGATTGATAACAAAAATTGCTTTCATGTCTCATGGACTGTGACACACATTTGTGGAAAAACACTGCTATATAAATAGTACTATAGAAGAGAAATCTTACCTTAAGAAAATTAAAATACTGAATTAGCTAAGCATTTCTCTTAACATTTAACTATAAATGTTACTGGAAAACATTTATCAGTTGTCCAAACAAAAGGATTATCCATGTAAATAAGTAGAAGAAATATGAAATATTTAAAAAGAAATAACATGCTACTTCTTTGAAGTTCACACATTGCTACAAACTATAAAAAAAAAAAGGTGAAGATTCTGGCTTTAATGAGTAATTTTGCTTACAAGCTATGAACTTAAGTTCATAAAAAAATAATACATCAATGTTAATCATATCCCTTTGCACTATGTTTAACATTTTATTTAGTTTGCTAAACTCTTCATTCATAGACCATTTCCAAGCACATTTCAGCCTCATCCAGATGTAAGTATCAGAATCTAAATTTAGGAGGGTTCAAATTTATCAAGTTTTTCTCCTTTCACATTTAAAACTGGGATATTCTCACCTACATATATGTATTTTCTGTGTTTCTGTCTCTGCTACTCTTCAAAGTTCCTAAGGGCATGAAATCCATCTTCTCTTATTTATCCCCAAACACCTCAAAGAGTAGTTGAGATTGGGTGAGAGCTCTGAAGCAGAACTACCACTTACCAAGTGTGTCTGGATGTCAGGCAACTGGCTAGCTAATTCGTGTCATTAAGAACTCTCACAACAATCCCAAAGGCCAGTGTTATCCTCTGGTTTGTAAAGGATAAACTAAGAAATGCATACAGTTAGAAAGTATAGAAATTAGTATCAAAACCGGAGAAAGAACCACATTTTATCGGGTATTTACTATCTGCAGGGCCCTGTGCTCGCCATGTACTATCTCATTTATCTTGCATAACAACCCTCCAAGATGGGGACCATTCTTATGCCCATTTTTCAGAATTAGAAAGACTAAAAAAGGCTTTAGCAGGTAATAGAGCTAAAGTTTGAACCCAGAGTTCTCCCAAAGTCAGGCTATTCCCATGGAACTCTCTGCAAGTTAAATAAATGAGGTGAATAGTCAAAAACTGATAAGGTGCTGGATTTTAGAATTCATGGTTTTTCTTTTCTGGCCAATAAATCTCCATTTCCTCAATTCTTCTTTAGAGCATGCAATTAAATTCTGGCTTAATTTCCTTTACATTGTAAAAATATTACTGTATTACTAAATAATTTTATGTGAATTTGAAAAGCAGCATTTTTCAAAGATGCCATGAGTGAGAGTTTTGCTGGCATGCTATAGTGTATGATCAAAGAATTCAGACGGATGCCTTTTATCTGAGAATATCAAAGGCCACTAACTAAAAAAAGACACAGAGTTCCTATTACACTGAGGAGAAAAAGCTGAGTCCATTGAAATATAATACAAGAATGTTGGCATACAGGTAATTCACAGATATTATTACCTTGGCTACTTTAAGCTGTACCAATATGGATTCTTTCCAAGAGCTCTTCTTTTAAAACTCTAATACACTCGATTCATTTGTTACAACTGCCCTTTTTTTTCCTCTTGGTACTCTCCTATAGTTCATCTATACCCCATATAAACACACACATGCACATACTCACACAAATTTACAGATTCAAATCACACATCCATACATCATGCTATTTTCCACTGTGGCTAATAACAGCCTGCACTGTGATGCAGCTTGTATTTCTAATTTAAAAGCTAAAAGATTAAAAGTAACTGAATTATCTTTCCAAATTGTCACAGGTCTTTAGTTATGTCAGATGAACATTTCCAAAATCTAGTCAGTTAAGTAACTTTGTATCTTCTGCTAAGGTCTGTGTTTCTGTCTGAAATAGACACTATCAGGTAATTTCACTGAATCTGGCTATATTGTAGGCAATAAAAACCCCTTTAAAAAATGTTTATCTCAATTCTGTCATCCAAAATATAAACAAAAGAACAACCCTTTTCCCTAGGATACATCAAAAACAGCAGTACTATTGAAAGACACTGAATTAAATCTCTCCATGATGTCAAAAAAAAAAGGTCATATAGAATTTTTAAAACACAGCTGGGGAAAAAAAAGTTCCCTTTGAGCTAGTTATGAAATAAAAATAAAGGCTGAGAAAGGTGAATATGATTTATGAATTATCTGAATCCATAAATTAAATGGAAAGTTTCAATAACTTTATCATAGTAAATATTCTCATTTACAATTTGTCTTAGACAGCATGGTTAGCATAATAAAGTACCATAGACTGGGTGGCTCAAACAACAGAGGTTTAGCTCTGGAGGCTGAAAGTCCAAGATCAAGATATAAGCTATTTTGGTACCTCTCATTTCTTCTTAGAAGGCCACTAATCTCATCACAAGGGCCCCACCTTCATGACCTCATCTAACTCTGATCACCTCCCAGAGGTACCATTTTCAAATACTACCATATTGGGTATTAGGGATTTGACATATGGATTCGGGAGAGTGAGGGCTGCAAGAAATTATTCCATAACACAATTTGTAACACTATATAGTTCCTCAATATATTTTTTTTCATGTGGAATTATTTCTAAAAATTTAACTCAGCTGCCCTAATTAGTCTGTTTGTTAATTTATTAAATGCCTCGATTGTGAAAGCTAGTTTACCATTCCAAACAGGAATTTCTGATGGCATGGAGAGAAATATTACCATAATGTATTCCTCATATTTATGAATAATGGACTTCTTAGAGCTTTTAATCTCTTGATATCCTGCTCATAAGGCAGAATTAGTAATTTAGTTTTGTTGTCTGAAATCCCAATCAAATTAGCATATACATTTTAAAGGTAACAAGAAAGCAATTGGACTGCAATCTGATTGGATTTTGATAGCACTTTATATGGTTCCAGGAAGCCTGGTGCTTGGGCGTGTCTTCTATCTCCCTTGGCAAGTGCATCATCAGACTCATGAAAAGACAAAGAGGATAAGTCTCTAAGATAGGTATGAGTGGAACGTTCTTGTGAAGGTGTTATGCTACTGTTTAAATTCTGTAATTTATTATTAAAAGAGGTAAAAGCTGGGGACTCTTTTAGGATATCCTGTTACCAAATTCAAAATCAGAAAAAAAAATTAAGCATAATATATTCAGATGTTTTTAAAAGCAACCTATCATAGCAATGGTTCTTATTTTCTTTACTAATACATTGCCTCGCTAAGCAAAGATAAATTTTTAAACTGTGTCTCTTTGTTGAGTTTCTTATTATACTTTAATACAAGTAATGAAAAAGTTGATTTTCAGAACTTGGTACTGTGGAAAATATTGCTATTGATAATGCTACAGGGGCGCCTGGGTGTTTCAGTCGGTTAAACAAACGACTGACTTCAGCTCAGGTCATGATCTCGCGGTTCGTGAGTTTGAACCCTGTGTGGGGCTCTGTGCTGACAGCTCAGAGCCTGAAGCCTGCTTCGGATTCTGTCCCCCTCTCTCTCTATACCTTCCCCACTAGCACTCTGTCTCTGTCTCTCTCAAAAATAAACAAAACATTTTTAAAAAAAGTCTTTTTAAAAAGAAAATGCTATAATTTTATATCTTTGAAACCATAAGCACATATAAAATAAATTGCTAAAAGTTCTAAAAGTTATTTAAGAGAAAAATCGATAAAATTGAATTAGGAATAACTGAAACAATTTTTTGAACACTTAGTATGTGTAAGACACTATCTACTTTTACTGCATTGCAACATGCATTTACAACAGCAGGTAACTAGACAAAGCAGCATACCATGCTGGCTGAATAGTGACTGTGGCTTCACATACTTTCTTACGTTATTCACCTGTTTTAGGAAAACACTGCTTTCCAATATATCACACTAATGTGCCCAGGTTGTAAACCAACCAAGCATGTATTAATCAGAAATTAAAAAAGGAACTGGTTTCATTCGTTAGTTTGTGTAAATAAAAGATTAGCATTGGAAATCCTGTGTTGATTCCACCTCAGGGAAAGAAAGAAGTCAAACATTAACCAAAAGGAAAGATTTTTGCTAGAAGTCACAAGTTGGTATCAGAAGAATACAGTAGCAATGCTTGTTTGTTTCGCTTTCACTTGTGTCTTTTAGACTGCTTAAGAATTAGGCAGTAAAAACCCAAGCAATCATGTGTTCCTCTGTACCTCAACTGACATGATTCTCTCCAATCAATACTTATGAATTGAGCAGAGCAAACTGAATTCTAATATTTTTATTCCACAAACATTTAAAAAAATTTTTTTTAATCTTTATTTATTTTTGAGAGAGAGAGAGGGAGACAGAGCGTGAGCAGGGGAGGAACAGAGAAGGAGGCACAAAATCCGAAGCAGGCTCCAGGGTCTGAGCTGTCAACATAGAGCCCACCGCAGGGCTCAAACCCACAAACTGCGAGATCATAACCTGAGCCGAAGTCAGATGCTTAACCGACTGAGCCACCCAGGTGCCCCTCCACAAACATTTTTATTCCTCAAACATTCCTCCAATGTATCAAACACTGACAAATCATCAGGCACGGCTACTAAATTATAATTGAGACCTTAAGTACCTTGTGATGGCAGTATAAGCAGTGCTCCTAAGACTTCAGCTCTCTCATTAGATCATTTTTTATCAATGACTAGGTTATGGAGCTTGCAACATGCAAAACCCTGTAGTAAAGTCTTTATGTAGATTACCACATTTCAAATTCACAACAACCCTATGACCCACAGGCAACTTATTCCAGTTTAAACGTGAGTAAACTAAGGTTAGGAGAGATAGTGTGGTGGTTCCAAAGTCACAGAGCTACTCACGGTAGAGCCAGGACTTGAAAGCAGGACATCCAATTCCAGAGTATGTCCTGGACCTCTAGCCTATACCATCCAGATTATTATTTTGGGTGGAGTGATAATGCACACACTTTCACCATAACTGCACTATACAAAGAAAGACTGGATTAGAAAGAATAAGATGATCAGAACTTTACAGGAATTAAAAAAAAAATTCAGAATAGGCCCAAAATTATTAAAATCCACAGGTCAAAATATACTTGGGAGCCAATTCTGGAGGTTAACAAGTTCTTCCTTAGGTCCGATTATCTGGAGATATGGACAAATTCTGTGTTTATTAGCTCTCCCTGTTTGTTGAGTTTTCTCTGTGCTTCAAAAGTTTGGAAGTTCTAAGTAGCATCATGTAATGTGTAAAAAGCTCAACAGGAAGACAGAAAACATAGTTTAAGACTCGTTTTGCTCTGTAGTAACTGAATACCTCTAACGTCCATGTTTCTTATTCACTAAGTGAAGTGAACTCTGAGCCTGCTTCTTCCCATGTAGCTACTGAGAGAACACGGATTACATTAATTTGAGAATACAGCTCTTTATGTAACTATTATTATCACTATTAGAATATAATGCTAAAGACTGGTAGAGCAGATGAGATTCATCATTTTTTTTTTATTAACTCACTAGAACCAAAGGATATTTTTAAGCTTTTTGTTTGTTCGTTTGTTTGAGAGAGTGAAGGAGAAGAGGGGCAGAGAGAGAAGGAGAGAGAATCCCAAGCAGGCTCCACATCAGCAGCGGCAGCGAAGAGCCCTAGGCGGGGCTCGAACTCACGAACTGTGAGATCATGACCTGAGCTGCAACCCAGAGGGGGACGCTCAACCGAATGAGCCACCCAGGCGCTCCAGAACCAAAGTATTTTTTACTGAAGTTAAGATACTGTTGAATAAAGCACTCTGTATGCTATGTAGTATAGAATAATTGATAAAGCAGTAAAGAAGCAAAATATAGGAAGTCTAAATAATTACCACAGACTGAGTAAATGTAGATGAATAAAGATAATAAATGAATTTAATTTCACCAAAGTTCTGGAAAAAATTTAAAAATAGTTTGTTTGAAGAAAAAACACAGAAACATAAAGGAAACGTGAGTATAATCTCTTTGGCAGGAAAAGTTTCAGAAGTTAAATGATAAGAACTTCTAGTGGAAGTAAACTTCACCTCTCCTTTCATACTTGCCCCTTCCATAATTTGTTATCTAGATGGTCCCATTCCCTGGACACCTCACTGTAATTTGCTCCAGTGGCCCAATATTGGACCTGGAATATTATTTCCCATGACCTGTTCATTGAAATGGTATTCAACCTTCGACTACCATCTTCTCTATGGAGCATTCTCTGATTCTAAAGATTCACATTGATCACGTCCTCTTTGCCATTCTCTTAATATTTTATTTTTCATTAAATTTGGGGAGTTGACCATGACATATAACATGTTATTTGAGGCTACATTATTTAGGTTCCCTAGACTCTCAGTCCTTAGGAAGAGGTACTATGCCTTTTTCATTTGTGTATCTTCCAGGCCTAGCCTACGGCCTAGGCTGCTACGCTATATGCTGTGGGTAGTCAACAAAAGCTTGTTTAAAAAAGATAGAGAGAGAGAGAGAGAGAGAGAGAGAGAGATCTACAACTAAAGCTTGACATGCTTATAACTGTCTACAATACCACAAAATTAAATTCATGAGAAGATTTTAGAATGATGTGACTTTATTTTTAACATAAGATATTAGCCATTACTTTCAACACTAGTAGCTTTCCATGGAGTATCACCTCACTGTTGACTCCTGCACCATGACAATGGACCTTTAGTAAGGATTTGAATATAAAGGTTGAACAATACCATTCTGAACAAATACTCCTCTGTCCCATTTATCTTGATGAGGTTCAACACATGCATTTCTACACAGAAATGTTTATTGTCATTTTTCTACACCAAAGAAAGATATATAGATTATTCCAAAACTGTAACTAAGCCAAAGTTTTATATTTTTCCACCTATATTCAAATGTTCTAGTATTCAGCAAACACAATATAGCAAAACCTTATCCAGCATAATGAGAAGAATGGAGTATATCTGAATTGTTGAAAATCCAAAACTTAAATATATTTTTCAAATATTTCTAGAAGTTAGAGGTAATATTTCATATTTACTTTCAAATATGCATAACTTAAACTTGGCATATATATTTTTTAATTCATTCATTCATTGTTCCATTCAATAAGCACTGAGTGGACAGATCAAAGATCAATTAGATATTTGTAAATGGAATTAAATACTTGGAAAATATTTATGATACTTTGACCTAGGTGAGATATATTAGTAGAGGTTGCTAGGGGGCTGTAAAAGAAATAAATAACAATAATTGAGAAACACTGTACAATTGTTGAAAAGTAAAATAACGCATCTACAATGTTGTTGGGTATTTAAAAAAGATTTTTCCTCTCTGATAGATCTTTAAAAATTGTTAGTTCAGACTGTCTAACTACATTCTAATGTAGTAGGTCCTTAATGAAGATATTTGACTTCATAAATCATAGGCTATTACAATACTGTTATACTGTCATAAATACTATTTATAATTTAAAGAAAGTAGGCAGTTATTAATCTAGATTATATAACAGAAAATAAAATAAATGCATAAATGTAGCTCAAGAGTTAACCTCTATTAGAAACAGTTTTCTCCATCATGTTGTAAGAACTTAAACAACTTTTTCTCTTTATCAATCAATCAGCAAATATTTAAGATAACTGACCATGGGGGCAGGCACAGTATTACACACTGGGGAGAGATACAAGGGAAGGTGGATACAGTCCTTTCCTTGCAATAAATAAACATAAAGTCTATAAGGGAGCACAGATAATAGGCCACCAAATGCTGTATTAAAAATACATTTAAGTGCTCTAGTCTCACCAAAGGAAAGAATGTGATGTCCAGAGATTGCATGCTTCTTTGGATAAGGAAAGCGTTCCCACAGGACCGACATTTAAGTCTTATCTGGGTTAAAGGGGAGCTTAACAAATTCCATGAAATATACAATGCATCTCGTAAGGCAAGGGCAAGGAGCGTAAGGGGAAAAATCTCCAAGGAGGCTGCAGAAGAAAGCAGCCCTCTAGGCATTCGGGGCTATAAGGAGTTTGGATTCTATCCAAAGAGCGAAGAGAAGCTACTGAAGGGTTTTGTGCAGGAGCAAGGGACTGACGTGTATGTGCAGAACTCTGTGCGTGGGTCTGAGTGAGGCAGGCAGGCAGGCAGGCATTAAGTGAAAGAAAGAATTCAGGCCTCTCCTCAACATGGAGCCTAAACAAAGCATGATATTGTACCAATTAAAGGAGCATCCCCTATGAAGTTCAACTATTAAGAGAGAAATAAGATCCTATGTTGCTTCCTTTTGAAAAAAAAACAAAAAAACAACAAAACAAAGCATTCATTTCAGAAGCACATATACAGTAAGAGATCCTAAGATAACATACATAACAAATGTATCTTGGGCACATGGAATATAAAATTCTAGTCATTGCCCCACATTTGTTTGTTTAGCTGCTAAAGGATCTTTGAACAAAGAGTCAGGTCAACAGAGTGTCAAAACATCAACACAGAGAGATCTTGTCAGAGCTTAATTAGGGCTTCCAATTAGAAAACCAAAATAAGGATCTTATTAGCACTCAATTAGGCATTCTCCTTGATTTGGAAGAACCAAACAATACCCACACCTCACCTACCTACCAAAAAGGATGCTTTTTACCTTTATGATGCCCTCCTCTGGGTGGGCTTAAATCAACAAAGACAGGCAGCATGAGAATCATATTCTGAGACCCACACCGAAGAGAACCATTCAGAGACACTTCCAGCCACGTCTCTAAGTTACCATCGCAGCTCATATTTTAATACTAGAACAGTTTGGGCAATGCATAGCCTTGTCTGCTACTCTTGGATAGAAATTATTAAATAAAGCACATGGCCACTTTTTTTTTTTTTTTTACATTTATTTATTTTTGAGAAACAGACAGAGACAGAGCATGAGCAGGGGAGGGGCAGAGAGAGGGAGACACAGAATCAGAAGCAGGCTCCAGGCTCAGAGCTGTCAGCACAGAGCCTGACCGACGCGGGGCTCGAACCCACAAACTGTGAGATCATGACCTGAGCTGAAGTCGGATGCTTAACCAACTGAGCCACCCAGGAGCCCCATGGCCACTTTTAAAAAGAAAAAAAAAAGGGGGGGCATCTGGGTGGCTCAGTTGGTTGAGCGTCCGACTTTGGCTCAGGTCATGATCTCGCCATCTGTGGGTTCGAGCCCCGCATCGGGCTCTGTGCTGACAGCTCTGAGCCTGGAGCCTGCTTTGGATTCTGTGTCTCCCTCTCTCTCTGCCCCTCCCCCGCTCATGCTCTGTCTCTCTCTGTCAAAAATAAATAAACATTAAAAAGAAAAAAATTAAAAAAAAAAAAAAAGAAAAAAAGAAAAAAAAATGCAAATCACAAAGAGGAAATTCTCTAACAGTGAGACTAACTCAATTTTTTATGAAGTACCATATTTACTTATACATTTCCATCTGTATCATGGACGCTGCTTGCATGCTTCCCAGTTTTGAAGAAGAAATAGTTTTTTCTTTGTCTCCAAATTATTTCATGGCCAGAGTACTTTAAGAACTGTACATGGCCCTACTGTTAGTAAGGAAACGTTTATAGTGTTGAAATAGTGCTTCCCGTTCTGCACAACCTTCAGAGACTTTACCAGTGAGTAAACAAAAGAAAAATTTTCAAACTCAAAGCAACATACCCAGCAACATAATTCCTCCTAGAAAACTTATAAATAGGGTCAAAGCTTTAGATAGTCCCCCAAATCAAGCAGAATGTGGCCTATAATGTACAGGAATTTAGAAATGGTTCTTTTCTCAGGCTGGTGGAATGGGTGGGAGAAATACTCTAAAGCTATACTGTGGATGATAAAAATATTTCTTATACATCTAACAATCTTATGGCCTAGAAATAACATTTAAACTCCAACATATTACCTTCAACAGAGATATGTGGCGTGCTGGTGAGCACCTACCCCAGAGTTACCTGGTTATCATGGATCTAACTCAGGCTGGGTTTCTTTGCCTCAAAAACAGTTTCTTCAACTACTTGAATGCTTCCGCTTTATGATTTTTAAATATGCATTGCATTCGTTCCACTTGGCACTGAGTTTAGCAAATGTAAATCCATTTCAGAAAGTATTCATTCCCAGAGGAAATATTTTAAGATTTAGTTTGACTTGTTATGTAAAACACACACACACACACACACCCCTCCCTAATCTGAAGCAAAGAAAGAAATGCTATTCTTTTCCTCTGAATGTCTAATGCTTGTCACTAGGTATATGCTCAATACATGGTTGATGAACTGAATGAATAATAAGAGTGGGTGAACTTCTGAAAGAATGAATGAATGAATGAACAAATTCACATGTGTAAAACAGTCTCCATTGGGCCCTTTTTCCCTTGAAGAGCTCAGGTGGGCATTTTTTTCCTGCATCTTAGGCCTCAGTTTGACTTCAAGAGACAGACATGGTCCTATCTGCTTTTGCGGCCTCACAGATTTTTTTTTTCTCATGGGAGAGTCAGACTTTCCGAGATTCAGGGAGGTAGCAATGGACCAGATGGTGGATAGTCTTTATACTCAAATCTTTGTTCAGCCAGGAGAGATACTTTCTTTCTCCTGGGAACACATCCATTTGGCCCTAGGCTTCCAAGAGAAGAGATAATTACATGACTAATATAAGGAATCGTTAAGCTTAAATGATTTCTTTGTTGGAAGTTCTCACTTTGGGAAGCACATAAATACTTCTGTGCACTAAATGCCTCATTATTACTTAAGGGTATATTAGATAAATTTTAATTTAACCTGAAATAGATTTCATTCTCAAAGCAGGAAATACCTGTTAGTTCAAAATTAAATATGGTCAAGTAAATACTGAAAGAAAAAAAATATGAAATTCATCCGAATATAGCTCATATTAATAATTATTAATCATATAATATTATGAATAATACTAATGGCAGCAGTTAATATTTATTGAGCTCTAACCACGTGCTGGGCACTGTTTTCTCCCTCACAACCACCCAAGAGGTAGGTAAGTACCATTATTATCCATCGTTAGAGACATGAAAATTATGCCCAAGATTAAACAGCTAGGAGTCAGAGTGAGGTTTCACACCCAGATAATCAGATGCTAGTACGCCCCAACTATGGCTTTTCATATGAAAATATAAAGCTGAAGCAAGAAGGATTACCAAAGATAAGCAATTATGGAATGGTTTCAATTATGGAATTATTGAGTGGTTCTTTTCACTATGTGCTCAATCCTCAGTCTTATTCAATTAACTTTTTGTATCAATACACCTAATAAATGAAGTAATGGCATCCCCTTATGTCATGGAATTCTCCCACATTTCAACTAGAGGGGCCTTTTTAACCACTCAGGTCCCCCCAGGCCAAGCCTGAAAGGCCTGAACATAGACACAGCAAAGATTAAAGAAAGACAATCATATTTGAAAGCTATTCTAAAGGCAACTCAGCAAAAGGCAGAGATAGGAAAACATATACTCCAGAGACAATGAACAAATCAATTTGGCGAGATTTGAAAGGCTTATGAAGGAGAATAGGAGATAGGTGTGTATGGGCCAAATTGTGGGAGGCCTGGAACCAGCTTCTCTGTTAAGGCCTTTGAATCGATTTCTATAACTAATGGTGAGTCACTGCAGGTTTTTAAACAGGAGATGAGGAACGCGAAATGGTATTTTAGCAAAATTAATCTAACAGACTTAAAAAAAATGATTTAGAAGAGAAAGAGGCAAACAACCTGCAAAATAGGCAGGAAACGCCGTCGCCCCTTGGCAATCGCAGATTTAACACTCACAATTGCAACTTTCCCCAAGCGATCTGCAGATGTTCTCATTTCTAATTTTTCTAGGGCACAGAATTATGAGGTCAGTTTGTGAAACCAAGTAGTTAGCTGGCACTGTACTTCTTCTTCTCCGAGAGACTGTGGGCTTTCCCCCCTAAACCAGAGTCCTATATTCAGTCTATCTCACTAAGTGATGAGGTTGTTTTTTTGTTGTTGTTGTTTTTTGTTTTTTTGTTTTTGTTTTTTGTTGGTTTTTTTTTTTTTTTTTTTTTTTTTTTTTTTTTTTTTTTTTTTTGTAGAGAGAGAGAGAGAGAGAGCGAGAACAAGAGCTAGAGAGAGGGCAGAGGGAAACAGAGTCTTGGAGAATCTTAAGCAGGCTCCACGCCCAACACGGGGCTTAATCCCAGGACCCTGGGATCATGACATGAACCAAAATCAAGAGTCTGACACTCAATCCACTGAGCCACCCAGGAGCCCCTGAAATATCTTTCTTTATGCAAATATGCCTCCGAGGAAATGCAACCACAGGTGTAGAAATCAACAGTGAGCTACACCAATGAGGTTGGTGACTGGACTGTGGGAGTTCTATACATTTCATCCCTTGGGAAAGTCAAGGCATTTTGTACTTGCTGCAGTCGATACTGTGTCAAAAAGAAGGCAACAGAAATAGTTAAAGAGAAAGGGTTGTAAGAAGACATCAGAAAGAAATGGAAGGATTTAGGGCAGCCTAGAAAGGCAGATGAGGCAAAGAAAAAACCAAGACAGGCTCTCCGGTTTCAAGCCCACAAGAGAGGGAGCATGTTAGTACCTAGAGTAGAAATAAATGCTGGAGGGAAACTAATGCCTAGGAAAACGTGAGAGGTGTCTGCACACTGAGTAAAGATCTAACAGGCTGATTTAAGCACACTCTTGTCTGGAAGAAGGGAAGCAACTTAGGTAATTAGAGGGTTCAGTGAAACCCATTCTGGAGGACATGAAATTTATTCAACACTGTTTACTTCCACTCTTTTAATGTGACCGATTTGGGGCACTCCAATTTCTTGATTTTTCAAATCAAAATTGTATATAGTTCTACCTCTTATTTCAGAGAACACTTTATGAATCTTGGAACAGTTCCTTGACAGACACAAACACTCCCAGTTTTCATAACTCGTTTCCAGAGAGTTCTATTTTTCAACCAGTATCTAAGAGCTACAAGTGCTTAGATGTGAACTTCTGCGCAGTTAAGTCATGATACTGATATACAATATAAAGAGAGAAAGAGGCCACTAGTGAAGTAACTTCACTGTGTTAATTTTTTGTCTTTGTTTTGCAGGAAAAGCTTCAGGGTGACAAACATTCTGGGAAACAATTAAAGCTAGATATATACCAAGAAGGAAAAAAGAAAGAAAGAAAAAATAAATAAATAAAGGAACCACCAGAAACCTGGTTAATTGCTGAGAACTCAAACTGAGAGAATTATTCACAATGACAAAGAGTCATTATCTCAGTGTCCCCTGGCTGGCTCCTGGTGCATCACCAGCCTCATCTATATTCCCCACGGGAAGCAGCAGCAGCTCTAGGGAAGATCAGCAGTGAACAGAGAATGTGTTATGTGGAAATAGTTATTTCATATGGATCACAAATGGGAGCCTGGCGAGAAGAGAAAAGCTGGAGCTGTGCGCACCAAGAACACTTTAAAAAGCCGTACTTAAGAATAGAGGGATTGTTTTCAAAAAATTTGTCTTTAAATTGGACATTCAAGTGAAAAGTGGGTGTTGAGAGCTACTGTGCACTAAAGGGGCTCTCCTTTCAGTTTCAATATTTGGGGCTTTGGGCCTCTGCACCATACCATAATTAAAGAAACTGGGGAGAAATCATGAAAGTAGTTAAAATAAGTGGTCACATGACAGTAGTTAAAATAGATGGTCACATGACAGGTCAAGATTCTCTGGGCTCTGGTGACTTCACCTGCCACCTCTGCTGTGATTGCCTTTAGCAAGTGCTTAATAAATAATGTCTGAATGAGGCAGTCAATTATAATAGTCAATAACTAAATACTGGAAGAAGAGAGGAAGAAAGAGGAAACGAGGGAAGGAGGTAGGGTGGGAAAAAGAAAGGTAGGGAGGGAATGAGGGAGTAAAGAAGGAAAAGGAAAACCCGAGAAAATGAAAAGAAGGCAGAGAATGGCAAATATTTGTGTAAACACTTGTGGTTGGAAATAAGGATAGCAATGCTTGTAAAGACACCATTCTACAGTTTCATATCAGCTGCTCTTTTTTGCACTCTCTGCTCTGGATATCAGCAGAATACAATCAAAGCTTAAGATTTCAGGGGACTTCCATACAATGGTGGTGCAGGGAGATCCTGAACTCATCTCCTCCCATGCACACATCAAATCTCCAGCTACAGATGGATCATGTCCCTCTGAAATATTTGTGAAAACCACATGAACTGTTCTCCATAACAAAGGACAAAAAGACCACATTGAGACAGGTAGGAGAGGCAGAGACACGGTCATGCCAAAACCCCTGCCCTTGGCACAGTGACACATAAGAGTGAGGAACGTCCCCAGGCCAGCACTTCCCCTTGGAGGAGCAAGGGGTTGGTGCCCCACGTGGGGCACCTCGACTCCTGGGATCTGCATGAGAGAAAAGAGCCCCCAAAGTATCTGGCTTAGAAAACCCACTGGGCTGAAGTCCAAGGGACCCTAAGTGCTATCAGAAACTGAGATTCCCCATTTGGAGGACTCACATGTGGTCTCACTCACCCTGAGACCCAGTAGAAAAAAGCAGTTTGAAAAATGCCTAGAGGACATACGAAAGAGATACATTCGCTAATCTAAAAGCGTCTGCCGGAGGGACAGCAGACGGTTGAAACTCTTCCTGGAGCCTGAACTGCTGGTGGATGCCATTTGTGCACCCTCCGCCTTCCCTGGTAGCACAGGCAGGAGGGCTGAGATGCCGCACCCTGCCTCTGCCTTGCTGAGACAGGCAGGAGCAAGTGGTCAGAGCACCATCTCGCTGCCTTGCTAAAGCCTGAGAGTGTCCGCGGTTGCAGCACACCCCTGCTCCCTGACTGGGGCAGGTGAGTATGAATGGTTATGGCACTCCCCAATCCCAGTAACTAATGCTGGTGCACATGTGCCGACAAGGCACTCACTCGACGCATTCCTAAAGACTGTGGGCACGCGCACTTAGGACACTTTCCCATCATCTTTCTGAAGCCAGTAAAAGCATGTCTCTACCCTCTATGTGCTCCATTCTCTAATTAAAGCCAGCAATTCACACAGGGCATGGTCCTTCACCTGGCTCTCCTGGCCAAGGGGGCTGGAGATCCTGAGCACCATGTGGGAATGTAACAATCAGAAAGACAGTTCTTGGCAGGCCCCACCACCCCCAGGGCACTGTAGACAGCTGACTGGAACATAATCCCAGGCTTCCTGTGAAAAAGTCCTATTTCCTTAGCTTGGAGCTTCAACCTGAGGGACAGGCTTCAGGTTTCCCACCCATCTAGAGGCTAAGGAGGTATTCCCAGGGATCCTTGCACATCCCTTTGGCTTCATTACCCCTCAACAAGATCTCCCCAAAAGGAGTTTGTACACTCAGCTGGAGCCCTATTTGTTGCAACTTTTGTCCAAGGGCCACCTCCAGATCTGGTTAGGAAACCTGAAAGGATTGCAAACGCAGCCCTACGGGACTGTATACATTTGCATTCATTAAAAGATCTGCCTGAGGGTCTGGCTTCCCATCAACCTGAAACTAGGTGCTTAATGAGATTCCTGCACATGTTCCAGTGACAGGTCTCGGCACACCCTCAACAATGGTGACATAGCAAGAATAAATCAGACAATTTAGACAATCACAAAGGTTCAAGAGACCAACCAAAAGCTAGGGCAAGGTTAAATAAGAAGATTTATCACCCAAACAAGGCCACTCCTTCATGGCTCAGAGAGGCAGCTCTTTCACCTAATACTTAGAAACAAACACAGAGAGTCAAAGCAACATGAGGAAACAGAGAAATATGTTCCAAATGAAAAAGAAGACAAAACTTCAGTAAAAAATCTTAATGAAATGGAGATTAATAATCTACCTGTTAAAAGTTAGAGTTCAACTAAGGGCCATAAAGGTGCTCACTGAACTCAGGAGAATGGATGAACCCAGAGAGAACTTCAACAAAGAGATAGAAAATAGAAGAAAGTACCAAACAGAAGTCACAAAGCTGAAAAATACAATAACTGAACTGAAAAATACACTAGAGGGGTTCAACAACAGACTGGATGAAGCAGGACAATGGATCAGTGATGTGGGACTCACAGCAACAGAACTCACCCAAACAAAGCATCCAAAAGAAAAAAAAAATTGAAAAATGGAGATTGCTTAAGGGATCTATGGAGCAACATCAAGCAGAGTAACATTAGCATCATAGGAATCCCAGAAGGCAAAGAGAAGAAAATGGATAGAAAACTTATTTGAAGAAATAATGGCTGAAAACTTCCCTAACCTAGAGATGGAAAAAGACATCCAGGTCAAAGAAGCAGAGAGTTCTAAATAAGATAATCCAAAGGGAGCTACACCAAGACACATTATAATTACAATGTCAAAAGTTAAAGATACAAAGAGAAGCTGAAAAGCAATAAGAAAGAAAACCAAAGTGTTAGGTTCAGGGAAAACCTCATAAGACTACTGGCCAATTTCTCAGCAGAAACTTCTCGGGCAAGAAGAGAACGTCATGATATATTTAAAGTGCCAAAAAGCATCCTATCAAGAATACTCTAGCCAGCAAGGTCATCATTCAGAATTGAAGGAGAAATCATTTTCCAGACAAGCAAAAGCTAAAAAAGTTCATCGCTGGACTGACAAGAAATGTTCAAAAGACTTCTTTAAGCTGAAAAGAAGAGGTACTATTTAATAGCAAGGAAATATACAGAAGCAAATATATATATATACACACACACATAAGTAAATATCTCCCTGGAAAAGGCAAATATACAGTAAAGATAGTGGATTAATCATTTACAATGTTACTGAAAGGATAAAAGACAAAAACAGTAAAATTAAAATGACAGTAATTAGTTATGGGATACATAAAACTAGGTGTAAAATATGACATCAAAAACATAAAACATGTGGCGGGATGTAGAGTTTTGGAATGCCTTCAAATTTAAGTTGCCATCTACTTAACATAGACTGGTATATACTTAGGATGATCTTTGTGAACCTCATGGTAACCACAAAACAAAAACTTAGAGTAAATACACAAAAGAAAATGAAAGGAACCTAAACATAGAACTAAAGAAAGATATATGCAGCCACCATAGGAACAACAAAATACATAAAGCAAATATTAACAGACCTAAAGGAAGAAACTGATAGCAATACAATAGTAATAGGGAGTTTAACATCCCACTTACATCAAAGATAGATTACAAAGACGGAAAATCAATAAGGTAATATCAGCTTTTAATGACACATTACACCAAATGGACATAACAGATGTATATAGAATATTCCATCCAAAATCAGAGAATACACATTCTTCTTAAGTGCACATGGAGCATTCTCAACAATGGATCACAATGTGATTAATACCCAAAACAATAAGTCTCAATAAATTCAAGATTGAAATAATATCAAACATCTTTTCTGACCACAATGGTATGAAACTAGAAATTATAAAAAGAAAACTAGAGAAATTACAAATACATAAAGATTAAAACAAAAAGTGTTACTAAACAACTACTGAGTCATAGATAAAATCAAAGAAGAAATAAAAATATATACCAAGAGACAAATGAAAATAAATACAACATAACAAAATCTACGGGATGGAGTAAACACAGTTCTAAGAGAGAAGTTCATACCAATCCCCATGAAATAAAAGAAATAAAATAAAGAATTTCACTTTACAACTAGAGAAGAACAAACAAATCCCAAAGTTAATAGAAGTAAATAGTAAAGGTCAGAGTGGAAATATGTGAAATAAAAACTAAAAAGGACAATAGAAAAGATCACCAAAATGAAGAGCTGTTTTTTTTTTAATATTTTTTAAACATTGACAAACCTTTACCTAGGCTCACCAAGAAATAGAACAAAAGCTCAAATAAATCAGAAACAAAAGAGAAGTTACAACTGATACCACAGAAATACAAAGGCTCATAAAAGATTACTATGTACAATTATGTACCAACAAATTGGACAACCTAGAAGAAATGGATACATCCTTAGACACTTATAATCTTCCAAGATTGAATCAAGAAAAAATAGAAAATCTAAATAAACCAATTACTAGTAAGGAGACTGAAAAAACTCCCAACAAACAGAAGTCCAGGACCAGGTGGCTTTACTGAAAAATTCTACCAAATATTCAAAGAAGATTTAGTATCAATACTTCTCAAACTCTTCCAAAAAATTGAAGACAACAGAATACTTCCACATTTATTCTACAAAGCTAACATTGTCCTGATACCAAAAACATAAAGGGCACTGCAAAAAAAAAAAAAAAAAAAAAAAAAAAAAAAAAAAAAAAA
>NC_064811.1:82616094-82660174 GCF_023721935.1 Panthera uncia
AAAAGGGGGCACCTGGGTGGCTCAGTCAGTTAAGTGTCCAACTTCGGCTTAGGTCATGGTTTTGCGGTTCACAGGTTTGAGCCCTGTGTCAGGCTCTGTGCTGACAGGTTGAAGCCTGGAGCCTACTTCAGATTCTGTGTCTCCCTCTCTCTCACCCTCCCCTGGATCACACTCTGTCTTTCTTTCTCTCAAAAATAAATAAACATTAAAAAAAATTTAAGAGAAATAGAAAGACAGAAAGACAAAAGAGAGAAAAAAGAGAGAAAAAGAGAGAAAAAAAGAAAGAAAGAAAGAAAGAAAGAAAGAAAGAAAGAAAGCAAGCAAGCATTGATTATAGGCAGGCCAATATCCCTTATGAACACAGATACAAAAATCTTTAAGAAAATATTAGCAAATTGAATTCAACAACTATGATTCAACAATCATACATCTAGATCAAGTGGGATTTATTCCAAGAATGTAAGGATGGTTCAACATCCACACATCAATCAATATGATACACCACATTAACAAAATTAAAGGTGAAAATCATATGATCATCTTAATAGATGCTTAAAAAGCACTTGGAAAAATTCAATATCACTTTATGTTAAAATTTTTCAATAAAATGGGTATAGAACGAATGTACCTCAACATAATAAAGGCTATATAAAACAAACCCACAGCTAATATCACACTCAATGGTGAAAAGCTCAAACATTTTCATCTAAAATTAGGAACAAAACATGAGTGGCCACTCTGCCCACTTTTATTCAACATAGTATTGGAAGTGCTAGCCACTGCAACTAGGCAAGAAAAATAAATAAAAGACATTGAAATTGGACAGGAAGAAGTAAAACTGTCACTATCTGCAGATGATATGATATTATATGTAGAAAATACTAAATACTCCACTAAATAAAACTATTAGAATAAATAAATGAATTCAGTCAAGTTGCAGGATACAAAAATAATATACAAAGTTCTGTTACATTTCTATACACTAAAACCAAACTATAAGAAAGAGAAATAAAGATAACAATCCCGTTAATAATTGCATCATGGGGCATCTGGGTGGCTCATTCGGTAAGTGCCCAACTTTGGCTCAGGTCATGATCTTGTGGTTTGTGGGTCTGAGCCCCATGTCAGGCTCTGCACTGACAGCTCGGAGCCTGAAGCCTACTTCAGATTCTTTGTCCCCCTTTCTCCATGCCTCTCTCCCACTTGTCCTCTCTCTCTGTCTCTCTCCAAAGTAAATAAACATTAAAAAATTTTAAAAATAATAATAATTGCATCAAAAAGAATAAAATACCTAGGGATTATTTTAACCAATGAGGTGAAAGACCAGTACACTGAAAACTGTAAGACCCTGATGAAAGAAATTTAAAAAGGCACAAATAAATGAAAAGATATTCTGTTTCATGGATCAAAAGAATTAATATTGTTAAATGTCCGTACTACCCAAAGGAATCTACAGATTCTATGCAATCCCTATGAAGATTCTGGTGACATTTTTTTTTACAGAACTGCAACAAAATTCTTAAATTTGAATAGCCAGCACAATCTTGAGAAAGAACAAAGCCAGAGGTATCACACTCCCTGATTTCAAACTATACTACAAAGCTATAGTAATCAAAACACTATGGTACCAGCATAAAAACAGACATATAGATGAACAGAATAGAATAGAGAGCCCCCAAACAAACCCCTGCATATATAGTCAATTAATTTAGGAGGCAAGAATACACAATATTCAGTCTCTATAAATAACAGTCTCTATAATGGTATAATAGCTTATACCATATGCAAAAATTAACTCAAAATGGATTAAAAACCCAAATGTGAGACCAAAACCATAAAACTCCCAGGAGAAAATATAGGTAATAAGCTCCTTAACATTGATCTTACTGATATATTTTTGCATCTGACTCCAAAGGCAAGGGAAACAAAAGCAAAAATAAACAAATGGGACTATATCAAACTAAAAAGCTACTGCACAGTGAAGGAAACCATTAAAAAAACAAAAAAGGCAAACTACTGAAGGGGAGAAGATTTTGCAAATCATATAATCAATAAGGGGTTAATACTCAAAATATATAAAGAACTCATACCTATCAAAAACAAACAAACCAAAACAAATAATCCAATTAAAAATGGGCAGAGAATCTGAATAAATATATTTCCAAAGAAGACATTTAGTAACCAACAGGCACATGGAAAAGATGCTCAGCATCACTAATCATCAAAGAAATACAAATCAAAACCACAGTGAGGTATCACCTCATACATGTCAAAATGACTATTAATAAAATGAGACAAAAATAACAAGTGTTGGTGAGGATGTGGAGAAAAGAGAGCCCTCATGCACTGTTGGTAGGAATGTAAACTGGTACAGGCACTCTAGAAAATGGTATGGAGGTTCCACAAAAAATTTAAAAAAAAGAAAAGAACTACCTTATGATCCAGCAATTCAGTACTGGGTATCTACTGGGAAAAAATAAAAACACTAGTTCAAAAAGACACAGGCACCACTGTGTTCACTATAGCATTATTTACAATAGCTAAGATATGGAAATAATCTATGTGTTCCTTCATAAATGAACAAGGAAGATATATATATATATATATACACACACACACACACTATATACCATACATGTATATATTATATACATATAATACATACACACACACACACACACACACACACAACACACACACACAATGGAATACTACTCAGCCATATAAAAGAATGAAATTTTGCCATTTGTAACAATATTGATGGACCTTAAGCATATTATGCTAAGTGACATAAGTCAGACAGAGAAAGACTGTAAGACTTCATTTATATGTAAAATCTGAAAAAACTGAACAAACAAAACAAGACTCAAACTCATAGATAAAGAGAAGAAACTGATGGTCGTCAGAGGGGACAGGGGACTAGGGTGGACAAAATAGGTGAAAGGGATCAAGAAGTGTAAATTTTCAGTTACAAAATAAATAAGTCATGGGCATGTAATATGCTGCATGGGAAATATAATTAATAATATGGTATCAGCTTTATATGGTGACAGATGGTAATTAATATTGTTAGACTTTGTTGTGATCATTTTGCAATGCATACAAATGTCAAATCACGATGCCGTACCCCTGAAACCAATATAATAGTGCGTGCCAATTATACCTCAATAAAATAAAAATAACTAAATACCAAAACCTGTTGCTCTCTAAATAAATTGCAATTTACTGAACAGAGTAAAAACTTTGTTCTTCAAATGTTTGATGCAATGGAGAAAGCAATTAGTTAAAGCATTTAACTTAAAGCATCAGCTAAAAGTTATTTCATATCTAGTAATATTTGCTAAGTATTTTTAACTGGTCTCACCCATTTTATTTAACTTGCACGCTATTCATAATGCATACTCCATTTTGTGAATGAGAAAAACTAAGGCTCAATGTGGTTAAGAAATTTAAATCATGATAATAAGCTGGTTTAGCTTACTCTGGGGTTTAGCTTACTTAATCCTCACAATTCCTTAAGGAAGGTATTATTATCAACTCCACCATGCTGATGAGGAAACCCAGGCTCAGAGAGTTTAGGTAACTGGCCTAAATTCCTAAGGCTAGCAAGTCATGCAGCAGACTGAGATATGGAACAGTCCTGCTAGCCTGGCCCCAGGGCCCATGGATTGCTCATGAGGCGAGGGGAAACGAGCTAGAATACCTGCATCCTGACTCAGAAGTCAGAGCTCTTCACGCTGGCCACAGTGACCTAAGTACGCACTCAGTGGTTTCCTCCCTCTCCTCCTTGCCCACATCACACACTCACCTACCCCTCCCACCCAGGCTAAGAACACAGCCTGCCCCAGATTTCTTCTGGATCTACATTAAATCTGAAGAGATCAAGGATTTTCTAGTAATCCAACCCTTCCACCAAAGAGACAGGTTTAGTTTATGATAGGTTTTTTCCTAGAAGGTTTTTTCTTTTCTCTCTCTCTTTCTCTCTCTCTCTCTCTCTCTCTCTCAATGAACAGGACTGGTCTTCCTTTGAATGTCAATAGAAAGACAGTTTTGTTTATTAATGGTCAATAATGGTTTTAATGACCAACTGTATTTTTATTAAGTAAAATGGATTCAAAAAAACAAAAACAAACAAACAACAACAACAAAAAAAAAACCCTCACAATGCCCCTAGCCTTAAAACTGTTCCTACTGTCTGTGCTGTTTTGTCATCACTTTAAAAATTCACAGAACAAAATTTAATCTTCTTGTAGGACTGCATAATTCCAGAAATAAATCTTTCAAAAACATACGTTTATGGATGTAGGACTAATTCTAAAATAGGTATCAACCAGGACTGCCTTTTTCTGCATTACTCCAGATACCTGAAATATATGCATCAAAACCATCTATGCACAGAAATGGGGCCACTGCTAGGGGCAGTGTTATTCTTGGAGTTACAGAAATTGGAGCTATTCACAAAATATGCTGTCTGATTCTTAATGAAAATAGCCTAATAGAAATAAATATTCATGTATGAATCATCACAAAAATCATGATAGGATCAAGTGACAACGACCTTTGGAAATTAGTAAAAAAAAAAAAAACAAAAAAACAAAAAACCATAAAAATAGGAAGCAGAATAGAAAGGTATAGCTGGGGCATGCCTGCTCCATCCCATACTCTATTTTGAACTGCTATGTGCCTTATAATTTAATAGTGTGGTAAGTATAAATCTACATAGTAATTGCAGTGATGAAGTGCCCAACAAAATTCTGAAGTCCCTGTATTTATTTCTCCATGGAGAACCCATTAGCAAAGACCATTAATAATAAATACTTCTAATCCTTACAAATAAGGTTTAGTTCATTTTAAACGAATAACTTATTCTTCCTGCCCCAAGTTTTTTGTTCTTCAAAGTCTCCCCCACCCCTGACACAGACATACACATTAATTGAGGTATAACTGTGAAACAAAAATTGTACTCATTTAAGAGGCAAATGTGAGGCTAACCCAAGTCTTTCATCTTGAGAAGCAGGAGAATGGCCAACATGATTTCTCCAGTCTCTTCCCAGTTTAATATTCCCCATCCTGGTAAAAATAATATCCCCTGATTCGTGTATAAATGGGGAGTCCAACTACGCTATGTGCAAAAAGAAATCTCACTATAACTATGGTGAATTTTTTAGAAGCAGAGTATGTCTTGCGAGATGATTATTGCCTTCCCTGTTTGTTTCTGAAAAGCCAGGTTCGGGTTGCTTAAAAAAGGCACATCAACCCTGTCCGGCTGCAAACACCTTGAGAACTACTCTCCTGTAGACAAAGATGGTGGCATACTTTTGATTTTCATAAATTCCTGCTTTTGTACTTCCAGAGTTTATCTGTTCTTTAAAAATATGCTTAAAAGCAGAAAAAGGAAGTTATTCTTTCTAGTATGCGTGCGAGTCAAACTATCCACATGGGCAGTAAGCAACAGGTTTTAGGAATACAGAAAAAAAAAATGAGCTCAGGAAACTTAGATACACTACCATGAAGAGTAAATGTGAATCCTTGTTGAAGTTCAAAATAATGACTTGGATTTCAAGAGTTTCTTTTTCTCTCTTACAAAAGGAAACATAACCTTGTTATTGATTATTTGAACACGCCCCCCCACCCCCACCCCACAATCACAATGAATTCAATCACCCAGGAGTCTTTTCACTGGATGCTAGAGTGTGGTGTAATACATTATACATCTTCTCAGGCTATAATTTTGGTATTTAATGAAACCAAACAGATTGCCTTAGAGTTGCTATGGGAACATTTATCAGATGGAAAGGGGCTGGCAGTAAGCGATCTGCTGCCAGATGGGAAAGAATTCATTAGCTCTAGGAGACTGGCGCTCTCAAGAATCATTTAAATATAGACATTAAGGGAAAACGTTCAGTTGACGATTTGGTTACACAATCCTAAAATCTCTTAACACATAAAGGTGAGAGCTGTGCCTCTCCTGCAAGGCTCAGTAAAGGATTCTGAACAAATTCAACTACAGCTGCAAAATTTCTCAAGAATCGAGGGAAAAGGACAGATGGAGTTGGTTTGTAAGAGAAAATTCATTTGCTCCCGAGTGAACAGGGAAGCCAGTGTCTTCACTGGCACACCATAATAGGGGTTGCTCTGAAGCAGGCGGGCTGATATCTTTTTTTTTTCCCCCCAGGCAGAAATCTGTAAATGACTTGGCTATGCATGCATTCTGTAGGAAAATTCTACCTTTCCTATCCACACTCTTTAAAAAAAAAAAAAAAATAGTGAAATATATCAATTAGCTAAACTGATATCAGTAATCTATTCCTTCGATGGTATGTAGAAAATAAATGGGACCCCCTCCTCCGCTCTTGAAAATTGAGTCTAGTCAATCAATCCACCCAAACATAGAGCATTCACAGGCACACAACTATACATACAGTCCACGATATCTTGTCCCTGGGGTTACAATTTCTCACCAGTAAATCTGACTCTTCCTCTCTCTTTGAAAACATTCACTTTTCACCTCCTCCTTTGGCAAATGGGCACGCCTTTGACAGACTTTTTGTCAGTCAGCACTCATTACCACCCCCCCCCCCATTCTCTCCCTGTTATTCGGGGGCTGGAAGTCTAAGCACCACACTTCTCATATTCCCCAGCTCTTCTGTTTCTCTGGAGATGGCTTAGATTCTGCCACTAAGATGTACTCGCGTAATGTGCAAAAGTGAAGGAAAGTGGAAGAACTCCTGGCCCGGCACCTGACATGACCACTGACTTCGCTAAATGGGCTTCGCTAAATGCTTTTCAGTGACTGACAATGCCACGTTCCACTACCAGTCACTAGCCGAGGGGCAGTGGAGCTGTTGTAGCTTCGCCAGGCTTTTCCCTGGCGATTTATGGATGGCAGCCATCGTTTCCTGGACACGTGTTCATAGTCTGCAGTGCAATGAACAGCCGGGCAACAAAATCAAAGCCTCTGGTATTCTACCCCCTCCCAACAATTCTGTAGGTACTTAGTTCATTACATTAAATTCTTTTTCAGTTTGAAATATCTAATAGTTGCACTTCCTGCCCTGAACCCTTCTCCCAAGAAAAATGAGTGATTTAGATCTATCCAACGGTAGGATATATTGTAGTTCAAAAGTTAGGGTTGCGGGGTTTTTGGAGAGACCTCACAAAAGCATGTCACGGACGCACGTGGGGTCTCTGATCTTGTTTGGTGAAGGCTTTCAAGAGGACACACTATGCTCTCATCCTCTCTTATTCCTACCTTTTCTATAAGGATTAAATGACCTTCTGGGGGAGCTGTGTCTATTCTTCTGCTCTGTCTCCTTCTCTCCCCTTGCATTTGTGAAAGGCCTGGGCCCCGTGGTGGAAGCCCAGCACCAGCCACCAGGATACATGCCGCAGTGTTTTCCATTCTCCTCTCTTCCTTTTTCTGCTTTGTCTCCGGGTAAGTATACTATAACTTAAAGATTCTGGTTGAATTCAGGAGTGGAAACAGGGAAAGCAGATCTGGCATTGTTTTTAAGTCTACTTAGGGGATCAGCAAAGAATTCTCCATTGGGCTCAGCCTAGCACTTCAGGTGCCATATTAGGATTCAGCTAAAGACTTTGCTAGTACCTACTTATCATAATAAATAGATTTCTCTCAGGGCTCCTGAGTGGCTCAGTCGGTTTAGCGTCCGACTCTTAATTTCAGCTCAGGTCATGATCCCATAGTTTGTGAGTTTGAGCCCCATGTCAGGCTCTGTGCTGAGAGCATGGAACCTGCTAGGGATTCTCTTGCTCCCTCTCTCTCTGCTCCTCCCCTCCTCGTGCTCTCTTCTTTTTCAAAATAAATAAATAAATAAATAAATAAATAAATAAATAGATTTCTCTCATGTTCTCAGGTAAAAGTTGATAGATGACTCACTTATGGTATTTGCCATTTGACGTCTAGGTCATCATTCTCTCTGCCTAGAAATACCCACTGAAGCTCATGTTGACACAGCTGGGACAAAATAGTGATTAAAAAGTGGTTCTTTTTATACTTAATATGTTCTATAATTTAATTTAAATTCAGGGTTAAAGAATACTCCAGTTTCCATTTTACCAAAACAAACATTAAATAAGAGCAAAGTAACTTAGGATTTTTTTTTTTTTCATGGTAACAAATGCCTAAGACATTATAGGAAGAATAAGTGATCAAGTCTACTATTCCCCAGCTTTGTTCTCTCCGTGGAAGTCATGCTTGCCTCTTTGTTACTGCATGAACACTCGGCCACATTTATGCCCTTATAGCCATGGTCTAGCTGTTCGCTCTAGGAAGAGCCCTCCTTCCACAGATCTCCTGGGCCACCTCCACAGCCACTGCAAGTCTGCTCAAATCCCAGCTTCTCAACGGAGCCTACTCTGACCACTCTACTTTAATGCCACCAACTCTCCCCCCTGGTGAGAGTCCACTCTGCTTTTTCTACTTCCGTGCTGCTTATCACTTTCTAATTTGCTCACCTATCCTTTATTGCATATTATTGTTTACATTTTGTCTCCTACTGATAAGACAGGAAGGGACCTGGAGTGGTTTAGCTATCCTATTCCTTATTCCACATTTCTCTTTGTAGAAGGGCAAAATCTTTCCATAAACACCTCAGATTTTGGACTCAACAACATGAAATAATGTCATTCGTTAATATAGACTAAGTAATTATTCACTATACAAACAGTAAAATACTTGCAATGTCTGTTTTGTATCTACACAATCTTCCAAGCAGCTACCGAAACCCGAACCCAAAATCAACCCTTTAATGTGCTTCACGCAAGTCATTATCCTTTCATCCAGTCAGCTGTAATCCTCAACTTTTTAAAATCTAATACCAAACCCTTCACTGCTTTTGTTTTACCCCAAAATAAGAAGAAAAATCCTCGAACATCTGAAACTTCTTCCATCTTTGATGTCTGTTCTAGGCTATCAAAATATTATAAAACTTTTATGTGTACATCAACAAAGTGTATCTAATCTCGAGATCACCAGCCATAAACAAGCACATAGCAGTTCTTTATGAGCCAGCAGGCATTTCAAAATTAAAATAAAAGGAATTTACCAAGCAACATTACTGAGATACACTCAAATTGGCATTAGCTTTAGTGGTAGTGACAGACATAGCCACATAAAAATTTCTACAAAACAACAACAAAATGATTTTAATGGTAAATAAGACTCAGCTCACCTGGTTAATTAAGAGAAAGGCAGATGGACGGTATAATGATGGAATGAGCCACGGTAGAAGACTGCAGACTTGCTAAATTAGTTAAGTAAAATTTCAAGACACAGGGGGTGCTGAGGATACAAGTGGGTAGAAGCTGGAACACATCCTCCATTTAGTAGATTTAAAAAAAAAAAAAAACGAACTTCAATTTGCATGCACGTTCTGACTCAGATGTATTTTAGGAGGAGGCATACTCAACGACCATTTGGACAACTCAACAAACTCCTAGCCGAAGAAGTTCTTCTCACCACAGGTAATCAAACACCAACATATTTTCTTCCAGATCAGTCGAGTTTCAGCAATTAGATTTTCCTTTCACCTTAACCAATTGTCACCTCAGCTTCTCTGAACTAGGCCATCCAATGGTGTCTCATAACCCATTTTCATGCCAAAACAATATACAATTGCCCTGTTAGAGCAGTACAGTGCATTGTTCCCTGAACCCAACAAAGTAGATTTCCATCATGCAAATCAGTCTCAACACAGACATTCCATGTTTATTTATTTTAGCCAATTCCTTTTGCTTCCTAAGGCTATTTTCTCCTGAACACTCTTCCTCCTCCAGAGAAGAGCTAAAAAAGAAAAGAACATTTCCTGAATTCAGTTTCTCATTGCCTAAGTCATATTTGCAAGTGCCATGCTATGTGATGAGCCATGTGTCACGCCCTGACACTGTGAGTCCCACTGGGCAGTTTATTTCTGTGGAGACTATCTTCTGTTATTTTGGATTTTCATATGGGCTGTTCCTTTTTATTAAGCCAATCATCTGGAAGTACCCAGCCCATCATTTAAAAGATGGATTGAAAAAAAAAAAAAGATGGATAAAAAAGATCTTCCCTCTAAGGATTCTTAAGCAACATTAATAATATGAACACATTTATTGACTGCTATTTACATTTTGTATTTCCTTAGGCTACATTAAGATATTTAAGCCAAGGCACTATGTCTTATTTGCCTTGTACTGTTGACGCTAATAAGACCTAGATTATTAGAGAACAATAAGGCAATTTTAAAAACTGAAATAATAACGCATGGCCAGGCTCTCACTTTTTCCTGCCTCTCCTTTTTAATTATAATCGCAATTGAACATTTTAACCTGAATTCAGGAGAAAATGAGGTGAGAAATGAATTGCCTTAAGTCAAATTCCAAAATTCTATGCTTTCAACTAAATCGTTATTTGAGGTCTCATTAATTGAAGGAAGGGGGATAATTACTAAAGTGCATTTCTGTAGGAAAAAATCACTTGTTAGGCTCTATGGGTGGCTGTTATTATGATGGCCCGAGGAGCTACAGCCTTTACTGGACAATAGAAATAATGATTCTTGTCATTACTGTAGTGGCTCTTGGTTAAGGTAACTTAAGAACCAGCTGCTTCTGGATGTACATGAAGCAGCATGTTTTTGGGGAATAAATCTCAGCCACATGGTTACAAGACAAACAGTTTTGTTCAGCTAGACAGCTGTAGTATAAAGCATCTAAAAAGGGCTTAGCAAATATGTAAATCATTATTAGCTGAGTGAACAAGTATTTACCAAGTGCCAAATATATTCCAGATACTGTTCTGGAAACTGAGAGTAAAGCGATGGAAAAAATAAATATGACTGCTTTCTATGAGCCTACATTCTAGCGAGAAAGACATAATAGATTTAAAAAACTGAGCCACAAAGTGCTCCATTGGATGATAAGTGCAATAGAAGAAAATAGGAGTGCAGGACAGCAAGTACCTGAGAAACAGTGAGGGTGGGGGAAGAGGACCACTCCTTTCTATAATGTGGTGAGGGAAGTCCTTGCCTAGAAGGTGACTTTTGAGCAACAACACGGAGGTGAGGACTGTGCAGATACATGGGTGACCAGCTCTCCAGCAAGTACAGAGCATGTGTGAGGAACAGAAAGGAGGCCAGTGTGGCTGAGGTTAATGAAGGAGGGTGAAGGCAGCAGGAGTGTAATTAAAGAGAAATATGAGCAGAAGCAGGGGACAACTCAGTCTTAAAGATGAAGGCAAGCGCTTGTCCTCTTCTGCAGTGGGGAGGGAAGCCACTTGAGGGACTGAGATGAGTATAATCCTACCTGTGATTTACCAGGGTCACACTGCCTGCTAGGTTGACAATGTGTGGCAAGAGAGAAGCTGGGGAACACTTACATACAGGCTACTACAATAGCCCAGGTAAGGAAGCCGAGGCAGAGGGGATAAGATGTGAGCAGATTCTGAGCACGCTTTAAAGCCGCAGCCATAAGGATTATCAGAGAGAATCCACACAGGATGTGAAAGAAAGAAAGATGTCAAGAGAACAGTGTCTGCGTACTGTGAGGAAGGACAGTAAAAAGAGCAGATTTAAGAGGGAAGGTCAGCGGTATGGTTCTGGACAGGTTTAGATTTGAGATGCTTCTTACAGGCAAATGGAGGTAAGCAAGTGCTGAGAAACGGGAGACTGAACTTTCCCAGAGGAAAGGACTGGGCTGGAGATGCAGACATTTATGAAGCATGAGACTGAGGATAGTTTTGAAAGCAAGAGAATGGATGAGATGTTCAAAGAGAGTGCATGTGGATAGAGGAGAGAGGCAGTCCAAGGACTAAACCCTGGGACACTCTAAGAGAAGGAAGGGCCACTAAGGAGACAAAGAAAAAGTGGCCAAGAGCTAAGGGAAAAACAGGAGTGTATGGAATCCTGAAAACCAAATGAAGAAGGTATTGGAAGAAAAGACAGTGTCAACTTGCCAAGAAGTCCAGTAAGAAAAGGACTAACATTTGGATGATGGCAAAAAAAAAAAAAAAAAAAAAAAAAAAAAAAAGAAAGAAAAAAAAAGTTCAAGTACTGTAAAACTGAATCCTATCTGTAAAACCAGAGATACCACTCTTCGGAAATTGATTTTTAGGAGTTACGCCTTTCTAACTGCATGTCTAGCAAGTAACATGTGTAATACTATATTAGATACAGTATACTATAGTATTGACACCAAGGCTTTTGTGTTTGCTACATCTGCTTATACAGATACAATGATCCATCTGCCAAATCTAACACGTGAGCATGGTAAAGGAATGATGAACCCTAGAAACTAATTCTTGATCATTTTATCTCCCCCTTTACACTTACTTGCTGAGTGATCGATAATATGCAGTAAATGAAACAATGATGAAACTACTCTGTAGACTTTAATAAGAACAGCAAACAGGAAATTGAGATACTGACTTTTCCAGAAGGATAACTAATTACAACAAGGAGCTACAGATAAGCTTGCCAAGCAATTATATCCAGACACAAGAGTCAACAGCCTAGCTTGCCTATTCACTGAAGACGAAATGGAGTGTCGAGTCTGGCAATTGCGTGTAGGCAACTTAGGAAACTGAATATTTCACCTAAATCCTAATAGAGTTGCTGGGTGAAATTCATCATTCGTACTTTCTGCATGGATTTGGCACAGTGCCTAGAGAAGGTGTTCAATAAGCAGTAAAGAGGGGAATGAAGGGCGTTGTGTGCCCAGAGCTGCTACACGGGACCCTGGGGGTTGTGCCCTCTGCTACTGCAGAGGGCGCTGTTCACGAGGTGCCTCTGTCATGAGGTGCATACCTGCCCACCACGTGTGGCAGCTCTGGGAGCGTCAGTCAGCCTCTCTGACTTTTACACGAAAGTTGAAAAGCAATCTTGGTAACGGCACACACATGCTAAATATCCTTTGAGATCAATATAAACTGAAAACAGGTTTACAAAGAGTGTCTTGCAAGAAGAGACAATTACCAAATGCCTACATATGGATTTGATGATTTTTTTTTTACCTTGCTATATGTGAATAGCACATGTTTGCAGCACTTGATTATAAACTGCTAAAAAGCAGGGATCGATCATGCAAATGCTATCTATACACCAGAAGCAGTAAACGCCTTTTTTTAAACACTGCCTCTCATATGTGATGACTTTGCAACAATCAAACAATCCATAACAAGCACCTTTAAGAAGTGCTGATTCAGAAACCATTTAAAGCCATGTTTACAAGTCATGCTGGTGATTTTTATCCTCTTAAATCTGGGGAGTCACTGTTGATTCTGAAGAGAAAAAGACTGTTCATTTTACAGTGAGTGCCATGTGGCATGTTTTAAATTGAGGCAGTATATTACAAGGCAAGCCCAAATTGTTTGGCTCATTTCCCCTATTTCTATAATTTTCCTTGTAAAATCCAGAATTTATTTTCTATCATTTTCTTATCTGCATCCTCCTCCTCAAGGCCCAGTTAAGAGCCATTACACAGGATACCACAGGATACTTGAAATTACCCACAGACAACAATTTAAGATGTCGGGATTACCAACTGAAATCACGAAAGAATGGTGACCTTAAAACAAATCATACAAAATCTCAGTTATTTAAAGCCTCAGGACATTATTTCCCCCTTGATTATATAAAGCTACAAAGAAAAGTGGAAAAAAGATCCTCCTGCTTCTTATTGAAAATCACCCATGGAGATCAAAAGCCAGAACCCACTGCAAAGTCCCTGAGATGCTCAGCTTTAATCCCCCTGCCCCTCTGGGCTGTGATTCTTCCCGAGAGCTCTCAAGCCTCAGTTAACCAGGTAACAAACACAGAACGTCATCCAGAACTTAAAAACAAAAGCGGTAAAGATTTTCTATGTCAATTCAAGTAATCAAATAGAAGCTAGCTAATTGGGAGGGAGCTAAGACCTGAGAAAGAGCACCCAGGGGTGAGGTGCAAGGCGGGAGAAAAATGAGACTTTTAGACTTGCCAAAAATGTCCGCCAGGCTCGGATCAACGTCACACCCAGGATCCGTTCTCTGTCTCTGCACCTTTCTTAGGTAGATCTATACCAGGACTTTACTCAGAAAACTACGTAATAATCAACATATGTGTTATTTACCCTCACTAGAAAATCCTGGCCCAGCCTATACTTCATCCTTGTTATCTCTTCCAAAACAGCTAAAGGCTTTAAAACGTATTCAATTCATTTCCACTCCTGTTTATTGAACATGTACTATATACCAGTACATCAGCACATCAGTGACACTGACAGAAATCCCTGTTCCCCAGCAGCTCGCATTCTAAGCCAGTCAAACGTATTTGGGCAATTGCCAACTCATGTTGGTGTTTTGAAAAAGTAGTAAAAATTAAATGCCATTTGGAAAAAGAATTAACTAGAGTCTCCAGGATTTCCTACATATTTATCTGTTTTGCTTACTGATCACATTTTTCAATACTCACGCCAGGACAGGTACACAAAGACAAGTCCTTGGGGGGCTGTCAGGAGTTGACGCTTGGGCACTGCCATGTGTCTAATCTTCTTTCTGAGTCATTTTTTAAATGATCAGTGTTTACTTGGGGGTGTGAATCAGGGTCACCGGTGAAGCTTTTGAAGCGCAGAGCTCTATCCAGACTTCCCGAATAAGAATATCCTACAACAGGGCTGGATGCATGTATTCTTTGAAGCCTTGCAGTTGGTTCTGATGCCAACCACGGCACAATGCTTTTAATAAACTCGTAGAAGGTTAACAGCAGAGGCGAACTCAATGGGTAAAAGAGAATTTCCTGAAAAGTTCTAGTACATGATAATAGCAGTAATAATAATGATAGCTTAATCTCCTCCCACACTTGTTTGTCTTGCACTCTCCTACATTTTTTCCTGATAGCCCTCATTCAGCCCTTATGACGACCATTACTATTTCTCTTCTGCAGGAAATGGCAACACGGGGACGCTGAGTAACTTGGGTAAGTCCCAAAGTTCGGTTAACAGCAGGGCTGGGTTCTGAACCCTGGCATGATGACACTCAAGTCTCTTTGCTCAGTTGCCACTTTGTAGAGGAATTTATTCTAACCATCCACCTATTTACTAATTCATTTGGTAAATGAATTAGCTACAGGTGTACGAGAGACAGACATGTCTGTTTTTCCTCTGGAATACTTAACACAAATATAAACAATTGTATAATTTGTGTAATACCCATCTCTGCTAGGATGTAAGGATCACATGGAAATAGACGTGTCTCACTTAGGTGAGACATATTTATGTCCAGTGCCTAATGCATGGCAGCACTCGGTAAATATTTGCTGACCAAATGACTGACTGCATGAATGAGTGACAGTTTGTGGAATGCAGATGTGCATTTTCCACTGGAGGAGTCATACTTGTAAACAGACTTAACCCAGAATGTTAATAATACTCTACCCAACTATCAATAGAGAGCAGTAGGAGATGGAAAGAGAGAGACTGAAACCCACCACATCCAGAAGACCACTCGATTCTCACAATAAGCCCAGGGGATGGGCAGCACAGGTTTTACCAACTGTATTTGGAAGGCAAAAAGACCCAACAGGAGTATGCCTAGGAATTCATGCCATATTCCTGAGGCTTGAACTGTGGAATCAGAGACCTGTGTTCAAATCCTGTTTCTGACACTTCTTCTTTTTTTTAACGTTTATTTTATTTGTTTTGAGAGAGAAAGAGAAAGCATGAGTTGGGGATGGACAGAGACAGAGGGAGAGAGAGAATCCCAAGCAGGATCCTGCTGTCAGCGCAGAGCCTGACATGGGACTTGATCCCATGAACCGTGAGATCATGACCACTGCCAAAATCAAGAGTCAGATTCTTGACCGACCTACCCACGCAGGTGCCCTCCCCATTTAGGACACTTCTACTGGTGGCTTTAGGCAAGCTTGCTTAACATCCTTGAGCTTCAGCTCTGTCATTTATAAAGAGAGCTATACTTCGATCTTGTCTTTTATTCACAGATATATCCCAAGCACTTACAATAGTTTCTGCTATGGAATCAGCACTGAATTTATTGCTAAATTGCAGTGCCATTAAAGGTCTTAAATATGAAAACATGTATAAGAGTGCCTAGTGTTGTGACTAACACACTATTAGTCACAGTTCCCCTGTGACCAAATATCCCTAAAATGTCATTCCCACTTTTCCTTCCCTTTAAAATCTTGAAAGGGACTGTCTCCCTTCCCCATTTCAGATTCTTTCTAAGCCATGTGAACTCTTCTACAATAACTCTTCAGAGGCTTAGACCTACTTCCATGAAATCACCTAGTTCGCTAATGCAAAGTTGGGGGGGGGCAGATTTAATGTTTAAATCAGGACAGACGCTAACTTAACCAGGAGTTCATTTACGTTCTCATTCCCACAAGACATATTAAACATACGTCTCTAAGTTCTCCTTCTTCGTAAAAACTGTCGCATCACTTTAATACATTTCATAATGATCCTATAAAATAAAAGGTTTACGAAATTGCTGCACTGCTTTATCATCACCATTCAGATGAATAAAATCAATTCGCCACATAGCCACACATTAGATTCCTTTGTGCTGAGGCATCGTTACCTGGATGTGTAAAATCAGCATCCCCAGATCTGTGATAATCCATAGACACACTGAACTCTAAACATCCACCTCTCCCTCTCAGCCTCCTGTCTACTGCCACATGTGCCCCCTTAGTATAGGAGACCAGGGCAACAACATGGGAGATGTTGAGGTTGGATCCTGGGCCCTAACAATGGCTTTTCGGGATTAATGAAACAGAGCTTTTCTTTGTTGGGTGTTATTTCATTCATCCATCCATCCATCCATCCATCCATCCATTCATTCATTTGTTGTGGGGGTCAGGTGGGGTGATGGTTAGGTGTTATGTGAAAATGTCCTACAAAAAAAAGAAAAGAAAAGAAAAAGAAAAATGTCTTATAGGCCCAGCTACATTGCTATGAGTAATACATGGATGTGTGGTGGGCAGAGTGTTTATTTAGCCTGTGGTGGGAGGGAGAAGGCAGTGCTCGGATGTACAGGATTTTTGAAACCTGATGTGCTAAGGGAAAAAATCCAAATTTTAGTGGGCATATTTTTTGCAACAGTAAAATGAAACACTAAGTGATTTCCACAGTTATATACAGCTTCAACATTCTACATTTTTATCAACAGCTGAAAAACAACATTGTTATATTTACCCCACACACTTACTCTTAAACACCAGGAAAGGCAGCGATGTCAGAATGTATAGAGATAAAGATCCAGGGAGATACTAATATAGATACAGATACAGTTATAGAAATACAGATGAAGAAGATAACCCTCTATGAACATAAGTTTTAAAGAACCATTCAAAGAGGCTTTTCATCCAATTTACTTTAACTGAGCTTAATTTTAATTTTTCAATCAAAGCAATTTCAGATTTAATAGCTAGCTAACTGAATATAAGAATATTAACAATGACCGTATCAATGCTAAGAATAGGTAACACTTACTGATCGGATAGCATTACAAAAACCCATTGAGGTATACGCCATTACCATCATTCCTACTTTACAGGAAGAAAATCTTATCTGTAAGATACGGTACAGAGACTTTTAAGCTGTTTAAGTGACAGAATGGGCAGATCCGGAATTTGAACCTAGATCAATCCAAACCCAAAGTCCCAGCTGTTAAACACATCACATTCCAAATAATTATAAATAACTGTAACAATAACTTTGTAGGGTAAAAGTGGAATGAAGTATGGAAATCAAGCTTACGTAGGAGTTCAGGCAGCTGATTTCTACTTCCAGTCCATCCGTTAACCAGCTGAATGTCCGTGTAATGAAGCAAACCTCTCTGAACCTCAGTTTCTTCCAGGGTCAAAGGAGAAAGTTAGCTGAGCTGACATTTCTCAGCTCTGTTTCTGTATGATCTTTAGTCACAGGGAAGGGAAGCATCATCTTTTTTTTGTTAGGCAGGGCCTTTCTGTTTGTATTTGAAGGTTTGCATAATAGTTCGTTCAAAAAAACTTGGGTGGTTAGCAAATAGTCTGGAAATCACTAAATTCAACAATCTCTAAGTTTTTAAGCATTTTTGATATTTTATGGTTCTATTAAATACTTATGTTTTTATCAATAAGATTGGCTTCTTCCATATTCCTTGTTTAATATTAGCTCTTTTAAAACATGAACCTGGAAGACTTCTTTTCAAGAAAGGGAAGCAACCAGATTATCTGGTGGATTAACTTTTTCCATTAAGATTTCACAAAATTAAAAGTCACCAGAGACTAAAGTTTTTTAAGCAAGAAACTTAAATATCCTTTGGTATCTATGTATTCTTGAGATTTGGCTTAAACTTTTTCTAAAGCATTTTCTGGAATTAAGTACAGCCTATCTTTCCAACAACACGTGAAAACCAGAAGTACTATAAGAATGACTTCTAGGTCTAGAGGAACATAAAGTATGTGTACTCAAATCTAAATATGAGATTAGACATAATTTGAAAGTCTGTAAGGGAAGCCGATGGGTGCCAGCTAGTGTGTACTTCTTGATCTAAAATAACATAAACAGACACGCATTCTTGGTCCGGGGAAGATGAGACCCTCAGCCTGCCAAGAAGAATACCGAGGTGGGAGCCACCGGGGAGGGCACATGGTCAGCAGTCATATTACAATAGCCAGCAATCACACAGCACTTACCATGTGGCAGACAGTGCTTTAAGAGCTTTACAGATACTAATTCACTTAATCCCCACAACAATTCTGTGAGCTACACATTGAAGCACCTAGTGTAAGTAACCTGACCAGTCACAGGGCTGAGAGGTGACAGGGCTGAGAGGTGAAAGGGCTGGGATTTGAATCAGGCATCTGGTGGCCCGTCTGCCTGCCTGCAAAAGGGATGTACTTGTGAAATGGGAGTGGAGGGCTAGGGTGAGATTTAAAGCCCTGGAAAGTATTGGGAGACATGAAAAAGATCTAAGAAATCCATAATGATGGGGAAAAAAGGAGATGGGGATGCCCTGGAAGCGAAGATGAAAACATAGCCTGAAGACAGGAAATAAACTTGAGGAGAAGCTGGACCGAGGCTCCCCTGGTTTTCGAAGCTGTACAAATCAGCAGGGGCCTCCAGAGGATGAAAGCCTTCCTTCTGAGAAATAAAGGGAGCCCTTGAGGTGATGGCTAAAATTGGGATTTAGGAGCCCATCTGTGGCGAACTCCTGCGAAACCGTAATAACCAATTTTCAGTGAATAAAAGAAGTGGTGTCCAGATAATTCCTGCACCTTGCTGTCTGGCTCATTTTCTCAATGAGAAAACTGACACGCAGTGGTTGAGGCGACTTGCTCCAAGGTTACTCCAGCTGATTACTGACAAGTCCGCCATTCTTCCCACCACACTCCTTGAGTTGTTTTTGTCCCTAATGTTCTTTCCAGATTTAGTTCTTTCTTTATGATTCTATTTGAGTATTTGCTAAAGAAGTCTCTAAGGAGCCCAAAGGGAGTTAAAGCTGTCTATGACACACACACATCGAATACTTTGTAATTCTGCAGCTGTACACAATATTAAAAGATGCATATGCCTGGATCTGCCCTGAATGCTGGATGACAAAAACGAAACTGGGAAGTAATGGTCTTCGGTGTATGAAACACCTTCTATTTTCTATCTTCAGACTGAGAAAGATGGCCAGGAAGAAACCTCAGCAAGGAGAGGGGCAGAATGTTGTTCGCTCTTAGGCACAGATATAATGAACAAGGTTGATTCTACCACACAGTGAAGAAAGTTTGGGAAACTGAAACATTCTATTTTATTCCACTTTCCACAGGAAATAGAGAATGGAGACCTGTGGTAGTCTCCCATTAGCATTATGTGGCCTCCACAAAACCCAACTTTCTCAAATCTAAAGACATTTAAAGGTAATTATGGGGGAAGATGAGGGAAACATTTCCAGCCGTTAAATAAGGATAGTCATGGAATGGACAAACATCACGCCTCGCAGGTCATTACCTGTGTCCTGCTGCCAGCTATGATGTAAGAAGCAGAAGAAAACTCCAGGTCAAGGACAAAACGAGAAGGACATTAAGGGCTTACTCTAGTTAAGGGTTAGTAGGGAAAAGTGAGTTAATGTGTGATCTACAGGCTAGGTTAGAGTAGAAAAACTCAAATTGAACACTGAAGAACAGCTGTTAAAACACTCTATAATTAAGGTTTTTTTTAATCTTTATTTTTGAGAGAGAAAGAGACAGAACACGAGCAGGGGAGGGGCAGAGAGAGAGGGAGACACAGAATCCGAAGCAGGCTCCAGGCTCTGAGCTGTCAGCACAGAGCCCGACGTGGGGCTCAAACTTGTGAACCATGAGATCATGACCTGAGTCAAAGTCAGACGCTTAACTGACTGAGCCACCCAGGCACCCCATAAACACTTTCAATGTATATAAACATACATTAAATTCTAATAAAGGCAAAAGACACTAAACCGCAAAGGTAACGTTGACATGATCCAGAAGTAAAACCATCACTGTTCCACACACTGTTGTTCAGAAACAAACAGGTGACAGAACAAAGAAGGGCAGTGGGACATTGAGGAGGGACCGGGATTCTGGGCTTGACTCACACTAACCAGCAGTGAGTGACCTTGGCAGACTAGTGCCCTTCAGTTTCCTGATCTGTGAGGCTGGTAGCTGAAGTTATCTCTCAATCTCTTCCAAAAACAAAATTAAGATGACTACTCATAGCAGGAAAATAATCACAGGAACAAAAATGCAAGTATGTTTTCAAAGTCAAGGATTTAATAATAGGGATGGTATGGCCAGCAATCAGATATATGAGCAGGAGCTTCCTTTCTTGTAGAGCTGGGGTGCATCACCCTCTTGGCACATAGATATGTTCGCAAACTCAGAAGCTCTCCAAACCCCATAATTTAGACATTTTTATGGAGGTTTCATCACACAGGCATGATAGATTATTAGCTCAATCTCTTGTCTCGCTCCCCTTCTAGAAGATGGAGGGTGAGCTGAAAGTTCCAAGCTTCCAATCATGGCTTGCTCTTTCTGGTGACTGGTCCCTACCCTGAATCCCTCCAGGAGCCCACTTAGAGTTGCCTCATTAGAACAAAAGATGCCCCTATCACCCAGGGAAACTCCAAAGTATTTAGTGGTGCTGTGTGAGATGCTCCTATAACCCATGACTCAGGAAGTCACATGGGTTTTAGGAGCTCTGTGTCAGAAACTGGGGGTGGGAACCAAATATATATATCTCATTATGTCATAGTGATATATCAGAATAGATCACTTAAAACTCACAAATCCTTTCCCTTTTCACAATGCTTTTTTTTATATAGTTACCATAAAACCATTCCAATTAAAAAGCAGCCGATTTTCTTATTGTTTATATTAGAGAAGTATAAAAAAGAATATACTTAAAGAAGAAAAAGTACTTTGGTGAAACAGCCCTTCTATATTTTAAAATAAAAAGAAACACAACATGGGGAAGGGCAGGGAGGCTTTAGCTATAATAACACAGATTATTTTGTTCATGACAGAAGTCATTCTGGATATTGAAGAACTCAAAAATAAAACCAGTCGTTCTGAAACGTTCAGGAAACCATCATATGGTGGAAAGTGAAATCATACAATAACAAAAGTGGAGGTTATCTGTTGCTTTGACACAGAGATGTTTTGAAAGGGTGGCAAGAGGAAACCCTGATAAGGTTAATGAAGTATCTGATCAAGATAGTCACTTTGAAGTTATGCAGTATGTATGTACTTTGAGTAAGAAACACACTCACAGAATCAACACTAAAAAGGGCTTTGAGATCACTGCGAATAATCTTCTCATGAATTGCAGGAAGAAATCATTGTCAGAACTGGCACCATCTCCCTGGATTCCTGATTCACGCTCTGCACTCTTTCTCACAGCTTTTAGACAATAGTTTTCACCAGTATCATCATTTTTATCTTCCTTTTCCTGCTACTCTCAGAAAAGGGTATTCTTTTAGTATAGTAATGACAAGAAGAGGCTAAACAAAACAACTACCCTTCTACTTGGAACTAAAACGCACGTCATGTAACCCCTATGTGAATCAGATGAAAAGTGGAATTCGGAGGATGAGAAAGCACACCAAAAGACCCAACGACATAAGGCGAGTTTATATAAATCCTGAGTTGGATTTTTGAATTTTCCATCATAAATTCTTTTAATGAATTCTGATTTGCACCAAAAGGACAAATATGAAGTAAGCGCTGAATAAATCAGCAAATGTTTGATGTTTCTTACCAAAAATAACCGTTACATTTAGCAGACAATTAACACACTCCCTACAATCATGACTACCATTGTTCAGCGTAGGCTGCTACATACGGAGAAATACAATTTTTCTTTTCTTACTAAATATAAGCATCGCTATCTATCCACGTACAGAAGGTTTGGGGGGACGAGTGCATATGCATCGGTGTTAATGGTAATAAATGATAATTATCATTCACTGAGTTCCTACTGCAAGTCAGGTGTTGTGTGAGGAACTTTTCATACATGGCCTCAAGTCTCACAGGAATGTAAGGTAGAAATAATTTCAACCATTTGCAAGATGAGTAAAAGGAGAGAGAGATGTTAGGTAATGTGTCAGCGGCAGGATTGAAACATGTCTGTTTCATTCTCAGGCCAATGATCTGTCCGCTAGGAGGCAGAGTCTTATCCTGACAGCATTCCCATTACATACAGAATGGAGATGCTACTTGAAAAAACCTAGAACACAAGGACAAACACATCCGTGCTCCATTTCAGTTTTACTTCTACGCAAATTTTATTTTGTGCCAGTAGGATGGTGAATATTCCACAGCCTTAGCATTAGGTCTTAAACAGAAAATCAAAATCTGCCCAGAAAGGAACCTAATGTGTGTTTTAAAAATTTGTTTAAAATTATGATCCTTACTGACTCATGAAATAATTTATTCCCACCAGACAAATACAGTCACACTGTCTCCGATTGACTTCTACCGGCCGGACTGTTGGTACTCTGCTCCCTTTTCAGTGGGCAAATCTGACTCTTCCTGATTCCTTTGATCAATCATAATGCTTTCTCTGCCATAACTCTTCTTCTCTTTCCCTCCATTATTTTAACTGGACAATCACCCATCATGAGTCAACTCCCAAACCCACTCCAGTCTATCTTGGCAAGGGTCATGTCTGTTTCCATCATAATTTTACAACCAGCTCCTTTCTTGAAATGAGCATTTCTCATTACACTCACCCAGCCATCACTAAATGCAAGATAAGGCTCCCGAGCTGCTACCTGTCCCTCTGACATCCCTCATGTCAACGGAAATGTCTCCATTAGCCTTCCTGGCCTAATTCCTCGGACTCAACCCAACTACACATGAACGATCTCTGACAAATCTTGTCCTCGCCCTCAAAATTTGCATTCTTTAGGCACCCTCAGCTAAGAGATAATTACTTCTACGACTCGTGGCTAACTCCTGATGATTCTTACTTGGTCTGTGGAACCCAAGCCTGTTGGCTGCCACCAGCCAACTGGACGGGATCTTGCTAACCTGCCAATTTCCCAGTCTCTTCATCAGACTCCAATCCTCCACAATTTTCTTCCTTTCTTGAACTATCTCTAAAATAATCACCCACTCCAGTTCACTTCTTTCTCACTGTAGAAACTGAAAAAGTGCCCAACACATCACAGGCTCCCTTGTAGGTATTCTCAGTTCCTGGGGAAGGGTTTAAAAAAAAAATATCTGTAGAATTGGACCTAAGTTCCATCCATAACCTCATTACTTTTTGGGAAAGGTTTGTCATCTTTTGGATACCACTCCAAAGAATCTATTGCTTGGCTGAAGAAGTTTGATTCAATAATAGAGTCATCTATTCATTGTTGAAAAAATTCACCTTGTTCCTGGACAATATCACTACTGACCTTGAATCTATGACTTGACACTTATAAGAAACTCAATACACTCTTCTCTATGATTACATCACTCTGGACACAGAGGGAACTGACTACTGCGCTTTTGTCCCCCTAGTCCAACTCATGTCTTTGTCATAACTAGGAAGGTTCGAGAGGTGAACGGAGAAATTTTTTGCATTACCGCCACAGTGCTGACGCCACTGAGGAAAGATGACAGATTCTAGGGCTTCTGGTGGATCTATGAGGGCCTATGAAGTTGGGCATATAGATTGATTCGGCCTCTAATTTCTATCTCTCTCTCTGCTTATCTTCCTAGGTATTTCTCTTACCAAATGTCTCTGGGTTATAAAGTAGAGCAATTGTCACCACATCTCAACAGATGATTCAGCTGGTCCTTAATGAACAAAAGGTGACCAAATGAAAAATGGACTTCTGTTGTTCAGAGACAAAAAGAATGCATCCGCTTTCCTCGAATTAGAGGAGGGACTGACAAAGACTCTCTGATCAAACTTTAGACAGGCTCCTCTGAGCCCTCTTCTCATCCAGGCCTCATCCTTTGGACCCTGTCTTTAGCTTGCCAGTCCAGTGGTAGCAAGAATCCCCTTATCCTTGATAGCTGATCACTGTGGCCTGCCTTCAGCAAGAATCTGCCTACCCTTGATATCTCCTGTTAGTAATTTTCCATCCACAGACCTCCTTGCCTTGCTCTTTGGCCATCAATTCCCACTTGTCCTTATATTCTCAGCTGAGTTCAGCTCTCTACCAGTCTCTTTTCCTCTCTGCAATAGATTAGGAACAAAATCCGTTTTTTACCACTAAACTGATGCCTGGCTCTGGTTCTCTTTGATGCATACTGTGGTCATAAGGAATACTAATAGACGTTATCAGTTGAGATAATGCACGCATTATCATAACAAATATTAATGAATGCCCACCATGAGGCAGTCACTATGTGACGTGGTAAGGATAAAATAGCAGGCAAAGGCCGACAAAGAGTTGGCCCTCCTGAAATTGATAGTCTAGTGAGGAAGACAAACCTTAATACAATGATCACACAAGTAACATAATATCATTACGATAAATATTTTGAAGCAAAAGTGTACAGTACTTATATGGGTTAGTCAGGGAAGGATTCCCTGAAGACTAATAAAGCGACATTTTAGCTGGAATCTGATTATTTAAGATTATTGGATATGTGTATAGGGGTGAGGGATATTCCAGAAAGAAGGAACAGCAAGCACGTGCCAAGTCTCTTATTGAAAGGGAAGATGGCACATTCAAGGGCCTGAAAGGAGCTGAACTGAAAGAATGCCAGTGTAGATAAGTCACAGAAAATAAAGCAATAATGAGGGAAACAGGTATAGGATGAGAATGAAGATGTTTATAGACAATGGAACATTCAGGACTTTCTAAACCATCTTAGGATTTGCAACTTGAAGCTAGGGACAATTGGACACCTTTGTATGTATGTATTTAGCACAGGGTTTGTACCAGGGTAAATGCCCAATAAATAGAAACCTTAAAAATATATGAATCAACTTAATGTGTCAATGTATGGTATTTGTCTAATGTGTAACATACATTGCCTTACACAATAGACAAATACCATTTTTCAGTGATTTTTGGCCCTAGGGTGGCCAGTAGAGGAAAAAAAAAATCACTGGAAATGATCAAATTGATCTGATTTAAATGTCAGAAAGCAACTTTACAGTTACACATTATATAGGAAATGTAAAAAAAAAATCTAGATAATGTACCCTTTTTTGGTAGTTCCATGAACTGTTATTTAAAAACTCAATCACCCAAATTTGAAATGAAAATATGTTTTGGTCAGAATGATACTCAGCTGTCAAAAATGGAGAATTATCACTTGACATGGGGTGGCTGAACAAGGTCCACCCTCCCACATTTGAATTATTTTCAATTTTAAAAGACATCTTAATAGCTCATACTTCAGGTTTTATTTAAAAATTTTGGAGGCGCCTGGGTGGCTCAGTCAGTTAAGTGTCGGACTTTGGCTCAGGTCATGATCTCACGGTTCATGGGTTTGAGCCTCGTGTCAGGCTCTGTGCTGACAGCTCCGAGCCTCGAACCTACTTTGGATTCTGTGTCTTCCTTTCTCTCTGCCCCTACCCCGCTCGTGTTCTGTCTGTCAGTCTGTCTCTCTCTCTCAAAAATAAATAAACGTTAAAAAATAATTTAAAACAATTTTTTTCATTCCCTCTTTTTTTTTTTTTAATAAAGTTTATTTATTTTTTTAGTGATCTTTAGAGCCAGCATGGGGCTTGAACTCATGACGTTGAGACCCAGAGTCACATGCTCTTCCCACTGAGCCAGCCAGGGGCCCCTTCATTCCCTCTTTCTAACTGAGGTACCAACTGCATGAAACACGTCCATGAATCCAAAATTTATTTTTCTTTAATTAAAATTAAAATTAATTTGCAGTTTAGAAAGGATGAGCAGTGGGGGCGCCTGGGTGGCGCAGTCGGTTAAGCGTCCGACTTCAGCCAGGTCACGATCTTGCGGTCCGTGAGTTCGAGCCCTGCGTCAGGCTCTGGGCTGATGGCTCGGAGACTGGAGCCTGTTTCCGATTCTGTGTCTCCCTCTCTCTCTGACCCTCCCCCGTTCATGCTCTGTCTCTCTCTGTCCCAAAAATAAATAAAAAACGTTGAAAAAAAAATATAAAAAAAAAAAAAAGAAAGGATGAGCAGTGGAAAGCTGCTGGCACGAGAACCTTCTGCCCTCTCATTCATGCCACGGCCCCCTTCATATTTACTTCTTCCATGCAAGGGGAAGTGTGATGTCTGCTAGAATATCCAGATTCATAGTTAAAAGCTCTCTGTGCCTCTAACCTCCAAATAACAGAATAGAACTGATAACTGGAATATTAGCTACCTACCAACAAAAGCAGCCATGACAAAGACGGGGCTGCAATAATAACAAGGCAGCTACTATGTATCAGGCACTTGGTCTGAGGTTGTGGCTGCAGCATTCTACTTTGTCGGAGCGACAGGCTTGAGACTAACACCTCATCTCTTCGGAGATCAGGAAGCTGAGGTTTACAGAGGTGAAAAAAGCTGCCGAGAAGCTGCAACAGCTAGAAAGTTGCAGATCCAGAATGTGAATCTAGAGATCCATGATCTTTAAAAATTTTTTTAACGTTTTATTTATTTTTGAGACAGAGAGAGACAGAGCATGAACAGGGGAGGGGCAGAGAGAGAGGGAGACGCAGAATCGGAAGCAGGCACCAGGCTCTGAGCCATCAGCCCAGAGCCCGACGCGGGGCTCCAACTCACGGACCGTGAGATCGTGACCTGAGCTGAAGTCGGACGTTTAACCGACTGAGCCACCCAGGCGCCCCTAGATCCATGATCTTTAACCCCAGTGCCACATAGGGGAAAGTTAAGCTACTGTCACGTGGTCATTACTCAATGGCACCGTCATTAAATGTGTCCCAGGTGATTGGCACAACAGAGATGGAATCACACCTCCTTCTCTCACCTCTTCTCATTCCATTTTTTTTTCCTCTGTCTTTCTTGTTTTGTTTTGTTTTGTTTGTTTTTCTCAGATAAACTGGCTGGACCAGAAATTTGAGTAAAATCTGAGAATGCTTAACAGCCCACGGAGAGAAAAGAATCTATAAACTGCCTCACTGCTGCCATGCTCTCAATGTACTAAGCTAACCAGCCACAAATCACTTGAAAGAGTCTAAACTATATATATCATGCTTTTTGACATTTCCTTAGTTCAGGTTCTCAAGTGGAATGGATATTTTATATCAATAGTGCAGACAATTAACTTTCTAATTTCCACTTAGCTTTGATACATATTTAATAAGCATTACCAGCTTATCTCTTGAAGAAGGCAAAGAAAGCAGTAGTTAAAATTAAGCCAAGGTCCACCTTTGAAGGAATTGGCCTTTAATGTTTAAAACATGAGGAAGAGAATTTTAAATGAAAGATTTGTTTCCTGTTTATGATGATCTGCAAATCTCCTATTCATCACATGATATCCAAATACTCAATCAGGTTTACCATTTGAAAATGAAATGAAAAACATATGTAGTTAGGATTTTAAAGGGGATTCTTGGGTATCTACAAATTTCTGTGAGCTAAATTGAGTTCCTAAAATTGGAGCCTGATTTTCAAAGTCAATTTTTTTTTTTAAGGAAGAATCAGATTATGCTAACAAAGACCAAAGCACACAGGCATATTACTTTGAGAAAACAGAAAGTAAAGTACAAAAGATCCTTTGTTTGCAATGGAAACAAACGTCTTGCAAGTCATTTCAACAAATATTCGCTTTCATAAGCAATGAAGGATAAAGACTCTGATGGCAGTGAAAAGTACAGCTAGATGTATCGAACACATACCACCAGATGGCATCTCAAATCACACAGCACGCGCAGAGATCGTGAGAGTCAATGACTACGTTTCTGAAATGGAATGAAATTCCTGAATTCCAAATCGATTTTTGAATATCAAAATGTCTGACATTAATCATAAAATCCAAAGAACACCACAATAACACTGTTGCCAATGTCACAAAGAATATGAATCTGAGGAGAAAGTCACCGTAAGTAAAATGGTGATCTTAATGTCAATTTTTATTTTAAAAAATTACAAATGAAGCCATAACAGACAAAGTTTGGTTAATAATTATATCTTTCCTTCACTTTTACCTGCAATTGTCCTTCCCACTAATCCTAATTTTACTAATTCACAGGGCTTTGTTCATTGCAAATACGAGGAAAGACAGTTCAGAAGAGAGCATTAGAAAAAAAAATTAAGAAAAGCTTAAAGAAAGAAAAATAGAGGTCACATTTCTTTTCGCCTACATATAAGACTCTAATGAAGTTGAAGTTCAAAAGCCTTGGTGTCCAAACCTTAAATATCTTAAGGAACAGAATGGAACAATGCTGTTATGTCTAACACTGGCTAATATACGGACCACGATATCAACTATAAACAGAAAGGAATTACGGAGAAGCATATAATACACCAAACTGAAGTCAAAAAGTGACCAAATGATAGCAGGAATTCAAGTTTTGTTCAGAATATTAAAATACAATGTTGTTTCATAAAAATCTCTGAAAAGGATTTAATTGTTCCCTGGAGAGTGGGGTTGGTTTGTTGTTTTTTTCTATTGTCATATAATCTTTAAAATCCTATTTCTACAAAATACATTTTATGAGAAATGTTATTTTCATATGATAAAAGCAACCCGAGGGAGACTTGGTACCAGTTTGTAATTTTCTTAGAGATTGTATATATAGATTACATTTCTTTTTCAATGTTTAATATTAAAAAATGAACACTGAACTTTTTTTGATAGGTTTTTTGGCTTTTTTGGGTTTTTTTTGTGTGTGTGTGTGTGTTTTTTTTTTACCTCCTCCGAAGATTGACTTACGTCTTAAACCTCTCCATGGATTTTCACGTTATGTCATGAGACAATGTTCACTCCCTGATGCTGTTGGAGAGCCGGACAAAATAGTAGAGGGACAAGCTCTCTGTACCCCCCCATCACAAGAAGAGCCAGGCCAGGACCAAACTGCCGAAAGGCCTTCTCTCAGGGAGTATATCTTAACATTAGCAAGAATGAATGCGTGGAAGTAATTAATATTTTAAATGATACATTTTATAGGCCAAGGCAATCATTTTAAATAGTAGCAAAACACCTGCCTCAAAATTTAATAGTATTTTTCTGTTACTACATAGATTCTTCAAAGAGAAACTACTTCTGACAAGCTCATCTATTTTATTTATCCAGTATCTCGTGTGTCCAAAATCCTCCACTTAAGACACAAATTAGCCAAACAGCTCTTCGGGAGAAAAGAACAGAATAAAAAGGCAACTGCCAATTTAAACGATTACACTGGCACACATAATCTATGGATACGTACTCTTGTTTTAGAGGTGCCTGTATGTTTCCATTGTATTATTTTCATAATTTACAACGTGCAAATCAGCAGTGCATTTACATTACAATTATTGTGAAACAGAGGAATATTCACAAAACCATAACACAAGATCTATGTTCTCAGATGTTAACATTTAATGGGATAATAGCATGAAACGATAAAAAAGAAAAAAAAAATCAGTACGATACCATTAAATGCCACGCTCTATGATTATTCCCAGATTTAATGATTCCACGGACCTGGAAAGTCAACTTCTACCCCAAATAAAATGGGAATAGACACAGTTGAACTGTCTGGGCTTTAAAACTAGTTCTGGCACTTTTTAGCTGAGTAAACTTAGATATGACACTCAACTTCACTGAGTTTCACTTTCCTCATTTGTAAAATGGAGCTGATAACAGTGCTTCTTCCTTCATAGGGTTGTGTGAAAACTAAGACTTAAAACTAAGAGTAACAACTAAGATTTACAGTGTTTATAACAGTGACTGGGAAGAAACAAGAACTTAAATATTAGCCTTACCACAAAATAACTCATTAATTCATTCCCCAAAAACCTATAAAAAAACAATTACCATCTACTATCACCATAGTTCCATATGCAAAAAGAAAGTATGCTAACTAAATTGAAAAAGATAATTTCACTCTGGTCCAACAAAAACTTTGCCATAAACCAGTACCAGTCTGTGACTAGTATTTGGGAATGTCCATTGAAACCTATAAACATTACTGGCTCATAAAAATCAATGGAGTTTGCAATGATCAGGGACAGGTCAATAAGCAAATGTAACAGGAGAGGGGATTGGATACATGGATACAATCTGGCTAGACAAAAGGAAAAGCATCTACATTTTTCCCTGGAGGTACCTAGGAAGAATGCTCTTCCCTTACCTAGAAGGATTCCAGTGTTATTTGAAATATTCCTTCTCTTCTCTTAAAGCCACGGTAATGTTGATTATAATATATGAATATAGTTTAACTGTCTCCCAAACCATCAGAATATTAGTATTGCCAGGGATAAGTTTCAGACTTTAAGGATAATAGTTTGAGGGATTTTTATGTGTCCATTGAAACAACTACACACATCGCCTTATCAAGGGTGCTAAAATACTATTTGTGACAAGTACCAATTCCTGGCAAACTCAAAAGGACTGGATATGCTGCATCTTAAAGCAGAATATCTGTTCATGAGAATTACCGTGTAACTGTAATTACTGTCAAATGCTTGCTCTGGACGGTGTTACATGTTTACTGATGTTAACAGATTATTACTGACTTGTTTGTTACACGGGAGTGCTGAATTATTATGGCTCAGCTATTTTTCATATGATACCGTATTCATTACCAAACAAGTCCCTTAAAGACGCTTTTGATCTCAGTCTTCCTCTTTTTTTCCTTTATAAACCGTCCCAGCCTTAGCTTCCACAGTCAACTCTCAGAGAGCTTGTAAAGAAACGTACTACAAAGGTTTCCCACTGAGAAAAACTGCATAAATTCTGTGCCCCAAATATGCCAAGCACTATTGTTTTGCCTCTCCTCCCCTTGTACTACAGCAATACATTTTTATATAAAATATAAACAATCCTAATGAACCATCAACATTTTTTTTCTGTTTCTCAAGAACATTTAATAGCATTCTTAGCATGCTTTCTTCAGTGATAAGCAAGAACAAATTCTAGTCAAATGAACTGAAAATGCCTGAATGTTTTGAAACTTGCACAGAGGTAGAATAGTGTATATAATATATCATGAAATCTAACCAGGAGTTATGTAGATGGATGTCTGTTCAAAACAAGGTTTTCAGCTTACTAGCTATGAGACGTCGGACCAGTCACTTAAACAAGTGGTTCCCAAAGTGTGGTCCCAGATCAACAGTATCATCAGCACCCGGGAAGCTGTTAGAACTTCGAAGTCTCAAGCCCTCTTCCAAACTTACTAAATCAGAAACTCTGGAGGTGGGATCAGCATTCTCTGTTTTACAAAGCCCTTCAGGAGATTCTCACCCACCCTCGATTTTGAGGAACCCTGACTCAAACTTCTGAGACTCCCTTTTCTCATTTTTAAGATGGTTTTCCTAAAACCAACCTTGCAAACCCAGAGAGGTAAACACTTCAGGGAAAAGGACTCTGGCTCTCATGCAGTGACCTGTTATCAACATTATCATTGAATAAGATTTTTGGGGGGCGCCTGGGTGGCTCAGTCGGTTAAGCGTCCGACTTCGGCTCAGGTCATGATCTCACAGTCTGTGTGTTCGAGCCCCGCGTCGGGCTCTGTGCTGAGAGCTCAGAGCCTGGAGCCTGTTTAGGATTCTGTGTCTCCTCCTCTCTCTGCCCCTCCCATGCTCATGCTCTGTCTCTCTCTGTCTCTTAATAATAAATAAATGTTTAAAATAAAAAAAAAAAGATTTTTTTAATCAAGGATCAAAATTAAGGGGAATGAAGACTTAAAACTGATGGGCTACTGCCACAGGCTGGGGCTGAATTGTGCTGACTGCCAGCAGTGGGCTGGGTACCAAAATAGGCCTCTGGCTACAGGGAAGGCCCTTCAGTTCTGGCCGCTGAAATCTAAGTGGGCAAAATGCCCCACAAGTAATATTTTATCCCCATATAAACTAAGGCCATGTTAGGCTTTGATAGTGACAAATGATAGTACGAAGAGAATAAACACTGATCTTTTAGGTCTCAAAAGACACTGAATTCTTATCCCCACTTAACTCTCCCCAGAGTAAAGGCATGGGGAATTCTCCTAATTGACGTCAGCTGCTGTAAGGGAAGGAATGCCATGACCTTAAACTTGGCCACTGGTCCACTCTCACATCCAGGAACAAAGCCAGAGGGTTCTCCTGGCAACTGTCTGACATGCTAAATGGCAGGCACAGCCACTGAGGGAATCCTTTGCTGCCCCAGGGACAAATCCCCCCGTGCAGGAAACAGACAAACTAGAGAGATTAGCAGTTTGCCCAGCTGATGCTGGCCTCTCCCCTCGGCCCAGAGAGCAGAAAATGAGTTCTAAATCACTCTCGTCAAAAACCTAGGCTTCTGGTCTGCTTTTGCTTTTCTAAATGAGGAAACTGTTCTCTGCTAAGTCCAAGGGAAAACAGGAAAGTATGAGAACTCCAAGGAGAAATGTAGTAAACTGGATCCTTGCATAAACCATGTTACCCTGTTCAAGAAGTCTTTAACCAATACTGATTTTAAGCACAAACTAATCCTATGTTTTAAGATTAGTATTAACTAGCATTTTCAAAGGAGCTGTATTCAAAATCATATCCAACCCTCCTACCCTGCCGAAGGCATAATCTTGGTTTCCCTGGGCGAGTATGAGAGGTTCCTAACCAAAGCCCCTCCCGAGTTCCTTCTCTAGTCCACTCATCTCTTCCAGGATGAAACTTGATTATGTAACTTGCTGCTCAAAGACCCCTAGACTCTCCGGTGCCTGTACAACAGTCTCGGAATGTTTCAGTGCTGCCTAAGAGAGACTCACATCCAAACCTGACATTCCGACCTCTGTCTCGCCCCGCCCTCACCCTCACATCCTTCTGAGACCCAGGTTTCCCACAGAAAACCTCCAAAAACATGTCTTAACCACATTACTGAAAACACTAGTGCCTTTAACATGCTGTTGTCTTGGCTCCGAATCCCCTTCCCTCACTTTTTCACGTAGTAAAATTTTACTTCTCAGATGTGATCCAGTTCAAATATCATGTAATCTGTCAAAATGTTCCTGGCTTTCCTGCATTCCTTCTTCTAAGTTCCCACATGAGTTTGTAGGCACCTCCATTACAGTTCTTAACAAATGGTTTAGTGATTATCTGTTTTTGTATCTGGCTCCCCAACTAGACCTTGAGTATTCTGGTCAAGGACTCCACCTCATGTGCTTATCATCCATAGTTCCTAACCTTCTAAAGAGTTCTCAGTCCCTAATGAAGACAGGATCTCAGCTATTTAACTGTTTCTTTCACTCAAAGATGGAATATAATAATCAGTGAGTTCTTTCAGGGAAACCTTAGCCATTTAGAAGATAGGAAGACTTTTGGATTTAAGTTAACTATATCCATCTGGATACTTCTTAATTGGCTTAAATGAATCTAGATCGTATCTTGTGATTTCACCAACAGTTTGGTGTACATATCTTTGGGCAAAATATCGCGTTTAGTTATCCCGTTCTGAGCCCCTGGAGAGCACAGACCAGGTCTTATTCTCTGTATATAACCCACACCACCTATACAAGGTAAATGCCCACTAAATGTTCATTAAATTGAATTCCCAAAATGAATTGTATCTTAGTCTGGGCTGCTTCAACAGAATACTGTGGATGGTGTACCTTTAACAACAAACGTTTCTCACAGTTCTGGAGGCTGGAAAGTCCAAGATCACGGTGATGGCATATATTCAGCGTTTGGTAAGGACCCTATTTCTGGTTTGCAGAAGGCCATCTTCTTACTGTATCCTCGGGTGGAGGAGAGAGAGAGAGAGAGAGAGAGAGAGAGAGAGCTCTCGTCTCTTCCTCCTCTCATATATGCACTAATTCCATCATGGAGGTTCCACCCTCATGACCTCATCTAAATCTAATAGCCTCCCAACGGCCCACCTCCAAACGCCATCATATTGGGGATTAGTGCATCAATATCTGAATATTGGGGTGTGGGCACAAGCATTCAGTCCATACCAAGTTGTCACACTGATATTTGGCCACATGCTTTAATGATCCATTTGTGTATTACCAATAAACAAAGATAAATTCAACTGGATTTTCAAAAAAAGAATCAAAGAAGGGAATACTTTCCTTGACAACATGCCTTGAATACAGAAACACAGTCTTCAAATTAAATGTCTAAAACAGCTACCATTCTAATCAGGCAAGTTAGTTTACAGAAAAGAGCAAAACATGCCTCATACCTCCTTTGTTTAGTTTGGGGACCCATGGCTACTTGTCACCTCTACTCCCATGGAGAAGGTTACTGGTTTATCTAAATCTACCTCCAGGAGGGCAAGGTACACAGTGTTGTATCTCCTCTAGAGGGACACATGCGAGGGGTCCAGGTTGGGACTAGGCAGCTTCCTGGTTCTTCTGCCCCAAAGTAAAAGGTACAGAATTTGAAAGGAGAAAAAAAAAAATCCTAAATCAATACAAACCTTTCATTACTATGGAAATACTTCAAGTGGGGGGAAGGGGATTTGGGCAGCTCTGTACATTAAAACATTAAAGACCCGCTATAAGAATGAAATAATGTCCAGATGTCAAATAACTAGAGTGCTAATTTCTAGATTTTTCTCAAAATGGGGGAAAACCATGGCACAGATGTTAGCACAACTTTTCTCCTAGCATTTGAAAGTTCTCCTAACATTTTTATGAATAAAAATTAGGACTAGGGAAGACTAGAGGGAAAGTGGGGGAGGGGCTTTTGTGTATAATTACAAAATATTTGCCATTTGTTCCATTTTGAGAGCTTACATTCCTACTCCACTTAAAGGTGAATTCCACGTAAGAAGTTACTGGTCAATTTCTACCAGGACTCACTCACCTCGCCATTTTCAGGAATCTCACATAGGCGTGCGAGAGACTATTTCTAATACCGCTCGAAAACCACCATGTTGTCAGGCTTCCTGCTTTTCCCACTACGTTAAAAGTCCTCACTTCTTTCCTCTTACCCTTTTACACAGGTTCTCATTTGTAACTTTTAACTGTATTTTCCTTCTTCTCCCCCTCCTCTTCTTCCCTCTCCTCTGAATTAAGTTTTCCATCGTTCCTAAGTATGTAGTTCTGAACTACATAGAGAACACTCTATCCTGAAGATTTTTAAATGTGAACTATGCCTTTCACTGCATAGCCTAGTATGGGTAATAAAGTACAACCTTACTGATTCAGTCATCCAAGCAACAAATATGCTAAATTCAGAAATAAATATTATACTGTTGGTTCAGATTCTTGTAAGAAGTATCCTGAAACACAAAGAGATTGTAATTTTCTCTGATCAGGATATCCTGCTTTCATTTTGCAATTCTGCATGCTTCAGCTTTTGCTCAGAAACTCATGGGTTAGGAAAATGAAGCTATAAATTTAGCTTTCTGGTGGATTATATGCAAAAGGTTTTTCCTTTTTCCCTTTTACCCAAATGTTAAAATCATTTTTTTTCTAGCTCCTTTGTCACTATGATCCATATCCTTATGTTCCCAGAAAAGAGGAAAAGAGATCACTACAATGGAATCTACTAAAGGTTCTTTGGGATCCTGCCTTTGTTATGAAATATAAACACTCCTCTAGAGAAAAGTTTTTCCTGCTTGGATTATATTTCACTAGTGCTACACATTCTGTGATATCTCCAGAGCTGCCTCTATCACTATTTAAAAAGCTTTGGGTTTTTTCCTCCCTCAGGGAAAGATATACACAATTGAGTCCTGATTTCCAGTGTCTTCATATCTATATCCCAAACTTTGCCAAACCATCAGCTAGGATCTCACTAGAACACAACCAGGTGTGATGTATAGTGAACATGGAGGCAATTAGTTCCTGGACTCCAGAAGGTTTCCAGGATAAAACATCATAAATCTGATTCTTCCAGAATCTTCTCTTTGTGTTCTTTCAGGACAGACCCTAGTCAAACAGAAGAGCTGACTGCATCCCAGAAAATACATTGCCCTAAATATCTATTTTCATGTGTCTTTAAGTTATGATGATCACCTCCATTATCACCTCCTGGGCTCATTCGTGAACTTAACATGAATTCTTCACTGCAAGTCACATATTATCATGTGAAATGGAGAAAAAATAAACTCATAGTAAAATATCAAGCTATTCCTTCTTAATAAAAACAAATAAGCTTAATGATAAAGATGTCATTTAAAGCTAATATTTTATCATTAATTTATAAGGGGAATTTATATTCAATTTTTAAAGTAGTTTTTTTTTTTGTTTGTTTGTTTGGTTTGGTTGGGGTTTTTGTTTTTTTTGGGTTTTTTTTTGTTTTTTTTGTTTTTTGCTGGTGGCTTCCAAGCTAATATTTAGATAAGAAAAAAACTTCAGTATTTTAGTATCTAATAAAGTAAAGCATGTTCACATTTGTTTTGTCTTCATTTTTTCAGTGTCTATGAGTTGGAGATAATACAGCATGACTCCATTTTAACACACAGAAAATGGGGTTCACAGGGATACACACAGAGTGAACCCGTGGCTTCATTTACTCACCACTGGCCAAAAGGGAGCTAAAACCATTGGAGCTAATTTCTCCTGTTGCCTGGCCCCAAACACATTATTATTTTTTTTAATTGCATCGCCGACCAAAAATGAAACAAGACTGTCCATTTCTTTGGAATAAGAACGATTAGGGACATTATGACCAAGGAAGATCTGGTCTGGTATTCTAGAGACCTTGTCTTTCTCTTAACAGTTAACGTTCAAATATACCATTGAAGTCCGATCACATAAGTAATACAAATTTGGAAGAAAGAGGCAATCAGTAGTATAAGTGAAATATTTTAAAATATCCCCTTTATTTTGAAAAGGACAGTATTCTGTGTCTAAATTTTTTTCCTTTGCCAGAATGGTAATAATGAAGGATAAAATAAATGTTGTCTTAGTTTTTCGAAAAATGAAAACTTACAAGTTTAGCAAACTCCACAAAGAATAGATCAAAAGTCTCTACTATTTGACCCTCTACACCATACAACATTTTTTTGACAAGATTTAATTTTTAGGGACTAAGAGAAGTTACACTTATGCAAAATATATATTTGTCCGTAAGAAGTAACACACCAAAAAACTCACATAGTAAAGACATTTTCTAGGCACAAAGTACTCTTAAGAAGGCATGAAATTTCTAAACTTCAGCGGTTCTCAAACTTGAATGTGCATCAGAGACTTCTAGAGGACTTGATGAAACAGACTGTGGCCTCACCCCACAGAATATAATTTAGTCGTTCAGGGTGGGGCCTAAGACTTTACATTTTATAAGTTTCCAAGGAATGAGATGATAACGCTACTCTGGGGCACGACATTTTGAGAACCACTGCTTTAACTCAGTGACGTGCTCAACCACCGTGGAAGTCTCAGTGTACCTTGTCTAATCTTTCCCAACAAATATGTTGTGTTCTCTGTGCCAGTTAGTGTTTCCACAGACAAACAAGACGACCTCTAAAATAAAGTGTTATCTTTATCACCTCTGAGATGTACAACACTTCTTAAAGCATCACAACCTTTTAGGTATTTAAAACATGAAATAAAAAATATCGTGACATAATTATAATAGCTTTACTTCTTAATGTACACATTTGACAGTAAGAGGGTAAGATGAATACTATATTTGAAGACTCATTGGTTATCTAGGATTCTTTGATTTGATGTTAAAAACAAAGTGTGGGTATAAGCAGGCAGTCTCCATCCTGAGGACTTACCTGTGACTGGTGCATCGATATCCAGCAAATTTTTTTCCTGTCGAAGAATTGAGGCCCCCTCTGTTATTATTCTCAATGCAACGCTCTCTTCCAGCCTGCCCTCCTTCATGAGATGTGCCTTTAAGATATCCACACGAGGCTTCCCATCATTATCGAATACTTCTTTTGCTGTAAGTCGGTGACTTGGAGGAAATGGGACAGCTGAAAGGGAAAAAATCAAATTGTTACATTAGCTAAACCCAACAGAAGTTTCAATAATAACTGCCAAATACCTTTCTCTACCACTAACCACTTATTGGAGTGTTTTGAAAGTTCCCATATTAAAATACAACAAAAGGCTACCAAAAAGTAAAGATTGCCTTCTTTCTTTGATTCTAGATGTAATGCGATTGCTGAAAGGAATCACTTGCTGATTCACCCAGTCCCGATCTCTTGCATATGAGATCCTGATTAAGTTTAATAAAGCAAAAAGATAGACGTGTTTCTGTTAGGCAAGAATCAATTCAACAAAAGAAAATAGTTTCCATACATGCAACCATAACTAACCCAGGAGATGATGTTTCCCCACTGGGAAAAGGTCTGCCAGACCAGATTTACCCTCCAACTAAAGTCACACCTCTGAGTAAACTGATTGACTCACTGTTTAAGAACAGAGCAAGAATCCGAGAGCAAAAAGGTATAAATGCACTGAATATTAAACAGGAAATCAGGATCCGTGTGTGCATGTGCCAAAGGGTCATCTTGAACACTGAAGGGCAATATGGTGTCAGGGAGGAGACGCAAGTAGTTAGAAATATGATATAATGACAAATTCAACTCACCACTCAGACTCAGAACCAACCATTCTCTCTTTCGACCATACCCCCATACCTCAGCAGTTAAGAAGCTCTCTTACAGCTACTGTCATTCTTCACATCTGTGAATACATTCATTCACTCATTCAGCTGGAGGATATTCACTAAACTCCTACAATGTGCCAGGGCATCCAAAGATCCACGGTTAGAGACGGTATCATGAAGGTTAAATTTCTAAGAAATGGCCAATGAGCCCCTTCATTGAGGCTGTCATTGTTTGTCTATTTCACATGAGCATTCATTACTGGAAAACAACTCAGAGATCTGTTAGAAATCTCTCAAAGGACCAGAAATCCAGTTTCATGAAACTTTCCTCTGCCATATGCAATAGCCATATGCATTAGAACATCTCCATATAATGGTTCCTCTTTTAGGAAGAACACTTGATATTAAGAAAGAAACCTAGACCCCTTATTTCTTAAAAGTTTCTCTCAAAGAAGCAAGATTTATGGCAAAGCTATAGCAAGAAATTTTGTGCAATCTCACAGCATGGATTTGTTATTCGAGAGAAATTGTAAGTACTTAAAAGAAAAGAAAACTCAGGAAATTAACCTGTACTAATGGTGCAACTTGATTTTCTTAATAATCCAAGCATATCTATTTAACTAAGCTGCCAAAATGAAGTGGCAGAAGGAGACTAAGCGGATAAGCATGAGGCTTTTGCGGTCAGATGAATCTGAGTGCAAACCTTGGCTTTGTCCACTCACCAGTTTTATGACCTTGGGCAAGTGAAATCACCTCCTTTAGCTTCAGTTACCTCACCTGCAGATTGGGGATTACATCTATCTGAGCGTTGTTATAATAACTAGAGTACACAGTAATATTAGCAGCGAACATTTATAGAGTGTTTATCTTATGCCAGGTATTGTTTGGGTAATAAAGGCCGACATGACAGTAAAGCTGTAACATGAGTAAGACACACATACATGTGTTTACATATAAATGTACTTAGTCCTCATAACAATACGGTGGGGGAGAAACTTGAAGCTTAAAAGTATTAAGCACTTTGCCCAACACAATCACCTGACCATTTGTACGTAGACGCAATGAGTATAAACTCTAGCAGTCTGATGCCAGAATATCCGTGTTTACAACTTCCCTACACGGCTTCTCAAAAAGAACTTAAGACAGTGCTTAAAAATTGTAAGGTCACGAGGAAATCACTTTTGAAAACTGAAATTCTAACAAATACTGAAAGGTGTTTCTTATAAAGACTGCTTTTATTTTCAAAAATTATTTGGGGCAGCTTATAATAGAATACATAATACAAAAGAATGACGGAAAAAAAAACACAAAATGCAGAATGCCAAAGTGTAGTGGATAATAACGAGAAAACGCAAGAACTAAACAAGGAGGAGAAAAAAAAGAGGAATTTAGGTCATTAGGGGATTTTGTTCATCTTGTTCCTTTCCCTCCCCTGCTTTTCCCTACCTAACAGATATGCTTGGTAAGAAAACATGGAAACGTTTCGATGGCCCTGTATATTTAGGTGAGTCTTTATGTACCATTTGAAATTAGAAAATATCCTACCTGGCAACTCCTCCAAATTCCCCAGATATATATTGGGGAATGGAAAGGAAGAAACTTCAAAAGGATGCTTGGAGTATGGCTAAGAGCTGACTTTTTTTTTTTTTTTTTTTTTGAGTTAATTCCCAAGATAGGAGTTGGACAACTGTGAAGGTTTACAATTCTCAGGCAAGAATCCTAGGAGCACAGCAGGGTAGGAGGCTGATTTGTTATCAGGCTTATAAAGGCAGTGGGTCTCTGCCACCCATGTACTAGCTGGCCTTCTTAAACTTGAACTAGATCAAAGAGTTAAACCTGAAAGAGTGGAAGCCTTTAGAAGGTGAGAGGCAAAGGGAGCGCACCTGAGCCGCATCACCTTCATGAATTAGACTTTCTCCAAGTCCCTAGGCTCTCTCAAACACCAAGATCACTGTAATAAAAGCTGCTCCCTCTTCGATGCCAATCTTTTATCTTCCAGTAATTGCTAATTCTAGGTAATCGGCTAAGGTAAAGCCACCTGCTCTGAAATACAGGATCTGGTTCCAAATAAACAGGAGCAAAAAGAGAGGGAAAAGGCCAACCAGAGGGCTCTATTTCCAACTGGATGATAGGGAAACTGATGAGATGGGGCCTTTTACCAAATAAACAGATGGTAAGGGCCCCAGGGAACCGAGATGTGCAGCAATGATGCCAAGGTTTGAATGCAGAGATGCTGTAAGCCAGAGAGAAGTTTTCTGGGACAAAAATAAGAGTGGGCTAATATTTGTGAATCTGTACACGCTTTGGCTTCATAAAGAAAATCCCAGCTTTACAAAGGTCATATTCATTTGCTTTCTCTGTTCACTTAGAGTCCTCCATGCAGATGGGTGACAAGTACCAAGCAAAAACTGCTTCGACCAAAGAATCCAATGTGCTTAGAAAACAAGCCTTTCATTAACTCATAAAAATGGCTACACCTGATATAATAAAATTGGAGTTCCCCCTCCCTCTGTTGCTTTGAGTATTACAAGTTGCTTTTATTGGTACTAGAGTACATCAGGATTGAAGGAGTTAAGTTTGTGCATGCTAATAAAATTTAGAAGTATCTGTTGATATTTGGCTGACTCTTGCTGAAACGATTTTCTTACAATTGCCCATTAAGTATGGAATATGGTGCAATAATAGTCTTCTTAGAAGTAACCCGAAAGTAGATAGAATCACTCTCAGCTTTTTTCACTCCACAATTTCCACTCAATGTCACTTTTTTCCCCCTCAAATATAACAGCAAAGTCACTAAGATTTAGGGTTATGTACATCCTCGACTGACTTCAAGTAAATTACACCAATGGCTTTAAAGGCAAACAAGATACTGGACCAGGATTGTGTTCCCATGTCATTGATGCTGGAAATCTGCCACAGACTGATTTCCAATGAACAGGATATGATCTCATTTTTTTCCCTATTTGTTGATGCCACCAGAATGTTCATCTACCTGATACGGAGAAAGGTTACTAGCCTGGGAACCAAAATCATGTGTATCCAATATTGGCATCTATGTAATAATTACTGAAGTTGTTAATTATTCATCCATCAGAGGGAAACACATTCCAAGTCAGAAAAGCCCGGTATCCAGAGTTATTCTAGCCTTAGGTTCTGGCTGACCATGGGGACCACAGCTCTGAAAGAGTCAGGTGTCTCCTCCTCTGATTTGGGCAAGATCAGTTTTAGATGACAGCTATGCACCTCAGTAGTCATAAGTGGTCTGCTCTCACTCTGGAGTATATCTAGGTATTTGAGGTTTCTGTTCCGCAAATCCGACCCAGATTAACCACTATCAAAGCTACTCCTACTATTTGATGGGAAATATCCAAGAGTCACTGCCATGGTGATACCTTCATTGGAAGAGCAGGACACCTGCTGCCTGACCTCTTCCTGGAATAGTCTTACAGATGCTGACAAGAAAGAATCACAGGCAAAGAAAACATTTAGCCAAGTGATTTTTTCAAACCTTTGTTTTGCTTCATTTTTTTAGTAAAAAAAAAATGACACCTCAAGTATATCCAAAGGAAAAAAAGAGCCTAAAGCGGCTCACTTCTCTTTCTTCCCTATGATCACTGTTAAGGTATGCTCACAAAATCCTGGGGTTCTTTGGAGCAAAATTAGAAAACTCTTAATAACTCAAAATTAGAAAACTCAAAATTAGAAGTCTTAAGTTAGACTGACCCTGGACAGCCTCATATGAAAAAAGAGGAAACTGATGTTCAGAGTGGGGTTAAGTGAATTCTACAGGGACACAGGATTATTCAGCAGCAAACCCAACACTAAACTTCAGGTCTCCTGGTTTGTACTCCAGCACTTTACCCTGTATATCTGTTCTGTCCAATTGACCAGCAACATATGGCCGCTGAACGCGTGAAAACCACCTGGTCCAAACTGAGATGAGCTGTACGCCTACAAAATATGAACTGGATTTAGAGCACCTGATACGAGAAAAAAAAAAGAGTGTAAAATATCTCATTAATATTTGTATGTTGATTACATGCTGAAAGAAGATTTAGGGTATACTGGATTAGATAAAACTTATTAATATTAACTCCACTTATTTCTTTTATTTTTTAATATGGATACTAGAACATTTAAAACTATACAAGTGGTTTATACTAGATGATGATTGGACCATGTCGCATCCTTCTCAAGGAAGTAGGAAAATAGGGGAGAGTGAAAAGTATATTCTGTAATCTTTCTTCTTTTCTAACTTTGGTTCCTACAAAACTCCAAACTGTCTCAAAACGCTGGAATCACTTTTAAAAGTGAGTGATGCTGAGGGGCAATGTCTAGAAATTCTGATTTAACCCGTCTAGGATAGGGCCAGGGCAGTGGCACGGTTTTAAGGAAACTTGGGGTGAGCTGATAGGAAATCCAGACTGAGATTCACGGATCTATACCATAAGTAAAGGCATACAAAATGCCAGGCGGTTTAATTCCTACCCCCCAAACATGCTCCACAATGTCAATCAACCATAGCAGATACACTATTTTGCAAGTCCAGACACGTTTATTCCACCCCTCTCTGTAATCAGAATGTGTACAAAAACAGCTCTTGTCCCATATTTCATGTGACTACTCTCTGCACCAGGGCTGTCCAAGATATTTATGTTGACACATGTTAAGAGACAGCTTAAGGATATCACATGTCAAACACAACTTAAAACACGTTCTGGCCTGACCTCCGTAAATTGGCACTCCATTTCTCCCTCGTGGACATTTGTACATGTCACAAACTACTGTTCTAATCAAACCATATCAATCAACCAACCAATCAATCATCAAGCACCTACTAAGCACCTACTATGTATTGTATTCAACACAAGGCAGTGAGAAGAACTAGGGAGAAGTAGGCAACAGAAAACAAATATTAGCAGATCCAGACTCTGAAGAGATTATCATGTGAGATATAGATATATATATATAACTTATATATATATAAAAACATATATATATAAGTTATATATAAAAACATATATATATATATATATATATATATATATATATATATATATATATA